>NC_052050.1:116638170-116938170 GCF_903992535.2 Arvicola amphibius
ATGGTGGAACAGAAGTTGTGGGACTAGCCAACTGATGTGAGGTCCATTTCATGAGAGGGAACCCATGGACAGTGCCTGGGTGGCCAGGAACTAGAAGCTGGAAAGCTCAGAGACATAGAATAGAAACAAACACAACTGAAAAAAAATCCATGAAATGATTACCAATGGTATTTTTGCATACTTATAGATTGGTGGCTAGCCAATAGTCATCAGAGAGGCATTATACAGCAACTGATGGGAGACCCTCAGCAAAACACTAGGTGGAGCAAGGGGAACTCTGCAAAAATAGGGAAGGAGGATTATAGGAGCCAAAGGGGTTAAGGACACCATGAAAACCCAGCCCACAAAATCAACTAAGCAGCGATTATATGTGACCACAGAGAAGAAAGTGACATACATGAACCCTATATGGGTCTGAGCTAGGTCTTCTGCATACATTATGGTTGTGTAGTTGGGTATTCTTGTGGGACTCCTAACAGTGGGGATGGGAGTGTCTCTGATCTTTTTGCCTGCTCTTGAGACCTTCTTCCTCCTACTGGGTTGTCTTAACCAGCCTTGATATGAGGGTTTGTGCCTAATCTTTTGTGACTAGTTATGCCATGTTTGGTTGATATTTCTGGGAGGCCTGATCTTTTTAGGGGAAGGAGGAAGAGTGTGTCCGAAGGACAGGGCAAGTTGGGTTGGAGCAGTATGGAGGGATGGGAAACTAGTCAGAATGAATGTATTCAACAAGAATTTTAAAAACAAGCAAACAAGCAAAAAAAAAAAAAAAACCCAAGCTAGCAAACAAATACAAATATATAAAATATAACCCATATTCTATAAAATTCCAAAATTTCTTCAAAGTTTGAAAATGGCCTCCTGTAAATTCAAAAATAAGTTAAATACTTTCTTACATTAAGAAGGAAGAACTAGGAGACAATTAGAATCAGAACAAAACAAAACTCAAAACTCCAAAACCAAGCTCCCAAAATGTAAATAACTAAATGTCCAAATACCTGGGTTTCACTCACAGTCTCTGGGTTCCTCCAAGGGACTTGCATCATTTTTCTGGTTCTGCCCTCTGCAGCACCCACAGCTTGTCTTCTAAATTAGGGCACGTTCCACTCCACTGCTGCTGCTGTTCTTAGTGGTCATCCCATGGTTCTGGCATGTGCAAAGTACTGGAATCTTCTACTACAGCTGGGCTGTATTTACACCAATAGTCTCTCCTAGGCTTCTTCGTGGTGCTCAGTCTCAACTTATCTCTGTGACCCCTTCAGTTTGGGGGCTTCAACTGCTTCTGAGGTTGTAACTCCTCCAATAGCATATACTGGTCTCTCACAGCACCAAATCTCAACTTCTTACAATCCATCCATGTATGCAAAGCCAGTACTACCTGGGTGATTACCATTACCACCTGGGTGACTCTTAAACTACCAAGCTTGGCTGTCAGAACAAGCTACAATGTTGGCCACCTCAGGAGTATAGCTACTGTGTTCAGACTCTGAAAAAAAAAAAAAAAACTTCTTAGAAGATTTCACCTTAATGACACTGGTCTCTTCTTAATGATTGCTAATTTCTTAGCTCCAACTGCTCAGCATCTATTGCTCCAGTAAGGCAGGGTTTAATCTTATTGATTCTAGTCTCTTGTTCATCACAGCCCCAGCTAAGCAGAACCACAGATTCTGAATTCAAATGCCCTCGTAGAGTCTTTCTCTATCTCTCTAAAACTCAGAAACTAGACCTGCATTATCTGCATTACTCTCAATAGTCTAACCTTGCAACTTTCTCCAGAATAGCTCACTGTTTTCTTAACACTCAAGAGCTTTTCTAGTCCAAAGTTCTAAAGTCTTTCCATAATCCTTTCCAAACAACATAATCAGGTCCGTCACAGCAGTTACCCCACTCAAACTACCAATTTGTCTTAGTTTGGCTTACTATTGCTGTGATGAAACAAAAAACCCAAATTAGTCTGGGTTCTCTAGCTAATCCTATAATTTCTGTATATGCACAGAAAATCTAAGAATCCAGTAGTTATTCATTCTATGATTTGGATGTCTCAATAAACCCTGAAATCCTGAAGAGTAAGTTCTAATGCCAGGTAAGGAATGGATTTGCTAGACAGAGTGAGAGAAAGCAGGAAAAGAGAATCCTTCAAACAAACAGGGATGAATACCCATCACGGTTTTCATTACATCTTGTCTAGGTGAATCCAGTGTAATCACAAGGAGAAAAGCAGGTCATGCAATGTGATAGGATGTCAATATAGAAGGGATAGGATGCAGCTAGCAAAGGAAGAGTTAAGGAAACACAAATGCCTTTGTCATGCTGAAAAAGGGCAAACGAATGATTTTGCAGGTTTCCAGCAGGAACCAGCCCTGATGATGTTGATCCATACTGGATCCAATCCAGACTTTTGATTCTTTATGAACACACGAAAATTTTTTGTTGTTTTGTTTTGTTTTGTTTTTTAAGACAGGGTTTCTCTGTGTCGCTTTGGAGCCAGTCCTGGAACTAGCTCTTGTAGACCAGGCTGGCCTTGAACTCACAGAGATCCACCTGCTTCTGCCTCCCAAGTGCTGTGATTAAAGCCATGATGTGCCACCATTGCCCACCTAATTTTCTTGCTCTTATTTTAGGATAATAAATGTGTAGTGACTTGTTATTTGCACATTTCTATGTGTAATATCATAGTTAAATCTCTTTCGAGTTTTATTTAAATATCAGAATGATATAATGACTGTGGAAACCAATTTTCTGTATAAACACTCTCTATGGCTTTATAAAAAAGTCAGGCATTCCAATAGTGTCTCTGCTATCATGTTTCCGACCTTTCAAATCATTTTATAAAGATAGGTAGCTCTTCTAGTAAAAACATATCAGGAACTGTGAAGGGCATGATCAAGATATATGAAATTTTTAGAGAAAAATTCTCAGCAGTTTCAATAAACAATGCTTGTTAAAGTATGCAATATACTTTTTGCATATGAATTATTAGAGCAAATGGTGAAAACTGAAGGAAATCATGTAACAAGGCATTATTGGTTGTCTATTAAATTCCAAAAGAAGATGTGCAAGAAGTTGTTTATCAGTATGTATACAAATACTTTGCTCTGTTTTCTCTTGAGATGTCTTTGGAATCCCAAACCCAGGTTATATCAAATGGATTGTGAAGTCTTCTAAATGCTGATGTGTGAAGGGGAGTGGGAAGAGCATATGTGCTAGAATCACTGGAATCTTGTTGAAAATGCCTAAAACTTATTTCAAATTAAAATGTTGAAAATGGCAAATACACACACAGGCCTCCACATACACAGAGCAAGCAGCTGCCCTCTAAGCTGCAAAGCTGATTCCACGAAAGGCCCAGAAACCTGTTTTCATAGTTAATGCACATCCTATTTCAAGGACTTCTATGAGAACATCCAATACAAAAAAAGCATAAGACAAATCTAATAAGAAATTATTTTTTACCATCAATTTGAACCTACCCAAGAGGTAACAAAAGGGTTAACTAATCAATTTCACTTCTCTAAATTAATTTGTTATATTACCTTCTATTGATCTTTTCTAATGCAAATGCGTTGCCGGTAAAAATACATTGGAGATTTGTCTGACCTCTTTATTGTTGTAGGATGTGGCAATTAATTTTTTTATTGAAAATCCAATTAGCTTTCTGCTCTTACAATGTTTTACCTAAATCCTCCTTTTAAATTCTCTGAAGGTTACCAGCAAAAGATCAACTAAGCATGACTGTGTTAACAGGTAGAGAAATAAAGAAAGCATTGCTTATGTTGTGTACAAAATTGAGGTTAAGGTAGGTTAACTGAATCAGATTCCTTGAAGAGATAAAGATGTTCTAAATCATGAAGAATTAATCAGAAAACTCTAATTGAAACACAGGACCATAGTAGTCTATTATAAAAGGGTAGAAAGTGTCAAATTAGCACAACAAAGCTGAGGCATCTGAAATAGATTTTACCGGCTTTTGCCATTACAACCCTTGTAACAGTGTTGTTCAAGAGGGAGAAAAACAAAGGGAAAAAGGCCCAAGGGTAGGGCTTCATGATTAGGACCACCCAAGGAGAGGTGCTAACAAAAGAAAATTGAGTTCCCCAATTGGAGGTGGGCCGCATGTAAAGAGCTCAGATGTCCTGCAGACACCAAGGGCAGAGGATGGAGCCGGAGTAATTACTGCAGGAAAGTGAGAGGAAGGTTAAGGGAGGACGTCCCAGACCCCAGGTCAGTGGCTGACGCAGGAGCTTTCAAGTACAGCTCTGTAATAATCCAGGCAAGTACCCTCCATTCAGGTTGAAAAATTTTAAATTACATTAAAAAGCCATTCCATTTCTATTCATGATCTACCTGGCTGTTTCTGACCTTGCATCAAAGAAGGATGGCACAGTGGCTGGTTAAAAACGTAGGACAATTCTGAAATGTCCCTGGTGAGAACAAATGAGACTCTACTATAGTCACAGTGAAAATGAACACAGACTCAGAGAAACATTTTCTCTGGATATGAGAAGGTTCTGCTTTCCAGATTCTAATCCATGTGCTGTAAGATTGAAGAGTGGGCACCTAGGAAGCATGATACCTACTTAGGGCTGCTGCTCTCTATTAACCATCTGTCCCGAGGCTCCAAATGATACTTAAAGAGAGTGAATTTAGATTAAACTGAAATCTCAGGACATTTCCCTAAATTGCTTACTTTCAAATTCTCAACTAGTAGACAAGTGTTGCTTTTAGCAGGAGGCATTAATAGTTTATTATCAAAGTATTTAATGTTGAAAACTAAAAAAATATAATTAAGTTTTTCTTCTGTCCCCATACTTTGGATTATTCCTTTACATCCTTGTTGGTGCAGGCACTTAGAAGCAATGGGAATGTAAGGACTGTGGACTTTGGATCAGTTGATATGCTTTTCCTGAACAAGAAGATAGATACACGTATTTAGTATAAGAAAAGCTTTATTTATATTATGCTGAGGGTTATCACATTCCTAATTACAGTCCTCAGCCTATCTTCCCAAGGCTGCTCAGGTGAGGCACATAAGGTTAGGTCCAGCCCCTAACAGAGGTCTCTGATTCCAGGGCCAGTATCCTCAAGTAGACTCTCCAGCCACAGGACAGATGCATATGGCGTCTACTCAGATGTGCAGAGTAGAACATTGCTCTTGGTCTCTGCTTAAATACTGTTTAATGATCCTCATAGGGTCTAGGACCATGTCTGGCTACCATGAGTGAGTGATGTCACTAAGTTCTGACTATCAGCCATTGGTGTAGGGGGAATCCTGACTAAGCTATTTTGCATGTCTTAAAAACATTTTTTAAAAACTATGTTAATCATGGATATGATTTAAACCTCAAAATGATTCCTCCAAAATTGTTAATGATTTCCCAGTTGTTAGAAACTTACCATTATCACTGTGGCATTAGGAATTGCTTGAGAACTTGATGTTAGTACATTAAGATGTTTTAAGTATATTTTTAATTTCTTGCATTTTAAAAATTAAATATGTTCATGAACTATGTCCCATATACCCTCTGATCCTCCCATATCTAACACAAGAATTGATTTTTAGAACATTTAAAATCTAATTTATAAATTAATTTAGTGGTTATTTTTCTCCTTGGAATCATAGAGTTTTGTACTTTTTACATTCTAGCAAATTCATACATGTGCACCTGGATATCAATAACTGAAATTTGAATATTTTATATATTGATTATTCTTTTGGTCAATGGTTTTAGATTCTGTTTGTAGAAACTTGAGTTATTATTTCTCATGTGATACCATTGAATCTGGTAGAGTTGGTTTGTTCCTCCATCAAAATATAATAATTGTTTTTGATTTATATTTGTTTTCTGTACTTATTATGATGCTTTTGTCTCAATCTGATGTTTCTAGTTTAAATTGAAATTAAATTGAGTAATCTAAATTGAAATAATTTTCAAATCATATTTATGTTGTAGAAAATTTCAACCATGAAAATGTAGAGACACTTGTATAATTTGCCCCTTTTCTACCATTAATATTTAATAGTTCTTAATTCATGTCCTACGATTTTTGTTTGTTCAGTAATCAAACCAACTGAGACTAATTGGAAGTAAATACATTATTGAAGATCAGCCCTCGTACTGTGTGAATCTGTAGCTCCATTAGTGATCCTTTAATCTGTAGGCTTCCTTTAGTGGTCAGACATTAGTGTCTTGAAATTTGTAATTGTTTCTAAGAAGCCCTGCAGCCACTTTTAATTCCTGTTGACTCTGATCTGAGATCCCTTGACCCTTTAGAGTATGCAAGTGACCCTACAATTAGATTTAGCCTTTTATCATAGAAGAATTATCTTAACATGATATTAAAAAAGAATTATGATTTCCATTACCATTTCCCGGATTCTTTCATTTTCATTTGTGCTCAGTAAGGAGCTACAATATTAAATATACTTGTATATTTAAGGAGAAAATTGTATCATTCAAACTATATTGAATTCAGGTCAGAAGGCTGTAACTGACACTGTGTCTTAGCTCTGGGTCTCACCAAATCACTTCTTTCTTGGTCTATAACCTCTAATGAGAAATGGACAGATAATGTCTCTCAGGCAATATTATTAAATAACATATAAAGTGTTTTTGAATCCTGCTTTATATGAAATAGATGTGTAATTAAGCTTATATGCTTTTCTTATTTGATTTTGTTACTATTATTATTTTGTAAAAGAGTAATGTTGCTAAAAATTAAATCACTTACAAATGGGAAAGTAATATCTGTGTGATGGAGAAGTAGTGGTCAGCGTTTGCCTGGCCCTTCCTTCTCCTACCACTCTCTAACTACACATTGACTTGAGAAGAGAGAAAATAAAGGACATGAATCATGAGTTCTATAAAATAGATGTATGGATGTGAACACAAATAATATTTTGGCTATAAGAAATAACACAACTTTATTAACTTATAAAGTAGATCACATCATTTCAAAGCTTAAATTCCTTGGGAGACAAAAACTCTGAAAACAAACAAGCATGAAATAAGGAAAGCTTGAGATCTCAAGCACCATGTGATAGGAAGAAATTGCTAAGGAAGGTTTTTCTGTATCCATGGCCCATGCTCAAACTCAGTCTACTGTGAATACATATTCAAAACGGCAACTATATCAGCACTATATTATTGCTAAGTTATATGTTGGGAACAGTATTATAACTGTTCATTTAAAGAATATAATTTTCACTTTAAATCAGCTGTTTTAAAGGATAGCATAATAATTATATTTGAACTTGATAATAAAATTCTATGGCTCAAAGCTATATATATATATATATATATATATATATATATATATATATATGTCATTTTTCTGTATAATCATAATGTATGATTACTTGTAAATCAAGAACAAATATGAACATGGCCTTTCTAACTATTCCTTGTGGAAGGAAATGGAAGTAATTTGTTGCTGGTAGTAAAAGAAACTCAAAAGGCCAGAATCAAATAGCATCTAAAGAAGGTATTTTAAATGTGATTTCAAATGACTCCAAGGCAACACTTCTGTTGAGTGTTACTTACCCTGCATAACGTACTGTTTATTTCATGATAGACTATAGGAATGTGATAAAAGTGAGAAAAATGGGGGACAGAGGAAGGACCTGTATGGCACGGTGTTCTGTAAGTAATGGATAGAAAACTGTGAACTAAGCTTTGTATGACACACAGTGAAGAGTTTTTAGAGTCTGCATAATCTTTAGAACTAATCCTGGTATGAAGACGTGCTTGGCTAATAAGAATGCAATTTTGGGTTTTGAGGAAGGTTGTTTCCTAATTTTCTGAGAAATCACCATACTGCTATCCAAAGGGGCTGTACCAGCTTGCATTCCCACCAGCAATGCAGGTGTGTTCCCTTTACCTCACATTCTCTCCAGCATAAGTTGTCATCAGTGATTTTGGTCTTGGCCATTCTTACAGGTGTAAGATGAAATCGCAGAGTTGTTTTGATTTGCATTTCAACTAATGTTGTTGAGCATTTCCTTACATGTCTTTCTGCCAATTTATATTCCTCTGTTGGGAGTTCTATGTTTAGGTCTGAACTTTTTTAAAAAAATTGGATTATTATTTTGATGACCAATTTCTTGAGTTCTTTGTATATTTTGGAGATGAACCCTCTGTCTGATGTGGGGTTGGTGAAGATCTTTTCCCATTCTGTAAGCTGCCATTTTGCAATTGTTGTTTTACATGATCTAAAGATACTAAATTATATTGTGGTATTTTCCCTATTTTTATTAAGAAATTTACTTTTCATTTTATACGCCAACCCAAGTTCCCCTTCTCTCCGTTTCTCCCTCTCTACCACCTCTCTTTTTCCCATCACCTATCCACTCCCTCCCTCAAAAGGATAAGGCCTTCCTTGGGGAGTCAACAAGGTCTGGGATACCAACTTGAGGCAGGACCAAACCCCTCCCATGAATGCAACCGTTAATCAAAATGTAATAGGCTATAGCCAAATCAAGTAGCACAGGGTTGGTTCCTGAAAGATTGACAGCCCTGAACTTGTTCAGAACATGGACTCCATGGGTTGCTTTGCATTGCCTTCTTGACCTTGGAAACTCATAACTAAAGTGTAGCAAAAGTTGTAGGCATTAGCAAAGAGCAGGTTTAGTTAAGGTAGAGTCACAAGACGTTATCACTTTATAGGCACTCTTGAAGTGACCCGACATAAAGAATTCAGAGAAATTGACTACAGATTGAGTTTAAGAATTCTATTGTGGGGAAAAAAATAAATCAATCTAAAATCATCATTACTAAATAAAGTGTAGTGGTGGTTTGAATAAGAATGAACCCCTCCTACCTCTCAGGGCCCTGGTCATATATTTGCATATTTAGTCACCATTTGGTAAACTATTTAGAAAGGATTAGACAGTATGGCCTTGTTGGAGTCCGAGTGCCACTAGGGGTGAAATTTGAGGTTTCTAAAGCCCAAGCCAGCCAGACTCAGTCTCTCTCTCTCTCCCTCCCTCCCTCCCTCCCTCCCTCCTTCCCCCCTCTCTGTCTCTCTCTCTGTCTCTCTCTCTCTCTGTGTGTGTGTGTGTGTTTCCTTTGTCTCTCTCTCTGTTTCTGTCTCTGTTTCTCTCCCCCATGTGTGTATTGTGTATGCATGTATGTACACACACGTGTATATCATGTGCATGTGTACATGCAGGTGTGTGTGCATGCGTGTGTGTGCGTGTGTGTGTGCATTTGTGAGGCAAATGAGAGTGTAAAGCTGTACAGTTCTCAGCTACTGCTCCAATGCTTTGCACCTCTGCTTTACGACGTGACGATCATGGTCTAACCCTCTAAAACTGTAAGCAAGTTCACAATGACATGCTTTCTTCTTATATATTGACTTAGTCATGGCAATATTGTACTACATTACAATAATAAATAAAACAGACAGTTACCCAGAAGGATTTTGGAATTCACTTTTATTTTACTTAATATGCTGGTAAATACTTGCTCCAAGAGAAAAGATGTTGGAACCTAAATGCAAAATTCCCACCATGTTCCTCAATAACACAATGAATTTTCTTATTGATTTTCCTTCTTGTGTCTTGATGTTTGGGCAGGATTTGGGCTACATATTGATCACCAAGGGAAGAGGGACATTTGAAAATTGTACTCAGTATGCAGATAATCAAAGGGACAGGTTACCTGAATAATTATGGTGAGTTACTTTATCATTGATCAATGTAAAGTGGAAAAAACAGGAATAGGGTGATGACAGACGGCTATCTGAAGTGCCATAAGACAGCTGAATAGCCAAGATCTTCTCTAGATTACCCTACTGTTACCTAGACTCAAACTCTTTTAACTCACGGAACATGTTCATTTGTGCAACCTATCTTTTTCTCGCCTTTATCCTGCAATTCTCCAGGGCTCAGGAACAGCCACAGCAAGGTGTACTGTCCGTTATGATGAGGTAAGCACTAGTGTTTCAGTGACTTCTTTTTGTTGCTGTGGAAAATTGTCCAGACAAAGTCAATTGAAGAAAATCATTTTGGCTCCCAGCTCAAGGCTTTCCTGTCATCATCAGTGACAGGAACATGAGGCAGCTGTTCATTCTGCACATAGTATCAAAAAGCAGAGAGCACAGGATGTTTTTGCTCAGGTTGTCAAATGACAGACCTCATGCCTAGCTGCCTTGGATTGAGAGCTGACAATTTCCACACTTTATCCCCAGTTAGATTAGCATCACAGGATCACAGCACCTTCAGGAAACTAGACTCCAACTGCAGCTGTCATCCTGCTCAAAAAGAAATTTCTACTTTAGGTAGTCTTACGCCAGTCATGGTCTCTATGGGCATCTCCTACCTGTTTTAGAAACCTTCATTCCAGGCAAGAGAATCAGCAGGGAACTCTAGATAACCATGCTCATCCCACAGCTATTTTAATCTCTGTTATGAAGGGTAGCTCATCCAGTAACTCAGTAAAAAAGTCCGTGACAGCTATAATGCAAATATTGTCACTGGTCCCATTCCAGGCCTGCAATTGTTGGAACTGACAATCATGCAATGTAAGACTTGACACATGAAATTATAATTCCAGGAAAAATGTGACCTGTTCCTCTTCTGGCTATATAAGTTCTCTATTTGCCACTCTTTTGGTGGTCATTCCAGAAAGCTTTTCTCCTATATACTGATGCTCTGTTGCTTTAGACTCCAAGCAAGACATCATCTAAATGTTTTTTTTTTTTTGTCTCCTTGTGGTCTTTACTACAGGGAAAGTGTTTTGAACTTGATGCATGAAGAGCAGACAACAATTTTAGTGCTGTAGAAATAAAGTCAAAGGAAGTCAAGGCAATATTTCTTGCATCACCAGTGGAGTTATGTATACTGCATACTGGACTATTTGGCTATTGCCAAAAGAATAAAATTTAATGGAGCAATATTATTCACTTAGAAGGTAAAGACATTTAACTCTACAGGGATCATTTAACAAGAGGGCACTCTAGCAGATTAATCTGGTGGATAGGAATAAAGCTGAAGGAAAACTAAAAATATCTACTAAACACAGAGGGCTATAGTAATGATGGTTTTACTTTATAGTCATAAATAATTTTAATATTCTTGAAGTAAATTGGCACTTATCAAGATCATAAGTGACTTTTGTACTGAAAATTAATGGGTATGTCTCATTGCTATTATTCAACATAACAGGCAAATGTTATTAAGTTGATTATATCTTTCTGAAATCATTTTCATCCACTGGCCTCTGCTTTGACACTTTGTCCCCCTTCCCTCATACATACTTAGGGTTCACAACTTAGCCCAAGTTCTTTAGGAAACAAAGCTTGACACAAAGTTTTTTTGTGCCAATATGATATTACAAGATGCAGTTCCAGAAAGCAAGAAGAAATAAAATTGAAGAGGGGACAAGAAAGCCAAAGGAATGAAGTGAAATGGGTAAGAGACAGTTTCTGGAGAAACACAAATAGCTGAATGCAGTTTCTCAAGAAATACAACTTGACATGTTTGTTTGTCTGTTTTTTCCCCATAAGGTAGAATATCACAAGAAAAATAATTTAAGCTTGGTGCATTGTCATGAAAGTAAAGACGATGGTATCCAATATCCTGTTTTTCTCTTTTATAAGTTTTCCTCAGGGAAAATGACCTCTTCTGAATTTGAGGGGATATGAGCTAGTACCTAGAGGCAGCTGTCAGAGAAGATAAGCCTTCTATGCTCAAGTCTGGTAAGGAGATGGAGTCTATCTGATTACAAACTTTTTAAGGACAAAAGAAACCATCTGAATCCCCAGTGTGATCACAAAAAGCAATGCAATAGCCTGAGTTGGTGGTGATTCCCATGGGGCCCTTTTGGGCAAAAACTCTATTAGATGTAACCCATTTCTGGTATAAAAGCTTCATTTGGTGATGAAAGATGTTTAGTTAGGTCTCAGTCTCCTCCATTATTTGGTGACTTAATTTAGACTCCCTTTGTATATGTATATAATTATCAAGTTTCTCCTGCATTTGATTTCCACACAATCATTCAAATGGCACTTAATTTTAGCTGTACCTGGCTCTGTCCCCTCCCTATTCTATTCCCCTTCGCTCTTGATTCTTCAGTTCCAATCCCCTAACCTAATCTCTCCATAACTATCTGTTTTATTTCCCTTTCCTGGGGAGATCTGTTTCCTTAATCCCTTACTCTGTGCCTACCCTCTGTGGTTCTATTGATAGTAGCTTGATTATCACTGACTTAACAGATAATGCATATACTTAAGCAAAATCAGACCATATTTTTTCTTTCTGGGTGTGAGTTTCTTCACTCAGAATGATATTTCTAGTTCCACCCATTTGCCTGAATTTTTCACAGGCTAAAGAATACCCTATTGTGCAAATGTACCACATATTATTTATACTTTCTTCTGTTGAGGAATATCTAGGTTGTTTGCAATTTCTGGCAATGATGAATAAAGCAGCAGTAAACATGGCTGAATAAGTGTCTCTGTGGTAGGGTAAAGTATAATTTGGATATATGCCCAAGAGTGGTATAGCTGACTTTGAGAAGGTGTACTTCTATCTTCTTGAGAAACCCATGCACTGATTTCCATAGTGGCGGTATAATTTTACACTCCCAACAGAAATGGACACGGATGACTGTCCCTCTTACTCCACATCTTTGCCAGCATGACCTGTAGTTCATGTTTTGACCTCAGTCATTCTGATGGGTGTGAGATGAAATCTCGGAGTCATTTAAAATTGCATTTCCTTGATAACTAAGTATGTTGAACATTTCTCTAAGTGTTTCTCAGCCATTTGAGTTTCTTACTTCGGGAATTTCCTATATGTATCTGTACCCTATTTTTAAAATTGGGTTATTTGTTTTCTTGACTCTAGCTTTTAAAAATTCTTTATACATTTTTGATGTTACCTCTCTATCAGATGTGTAGTTTATAAAAAAATCTTTTCTAATTCTATAGCCTGGCATTTAATTTGAATGACCATGTCGTTTACCGTGCAAAGCATTTCAGTTTTATGAGGTTCCATTTATTAGTTTTTTATCTTAATACATGTGCTAACAGTGTTCTGTTCAGGAAATTGTCTTCTGTGTCAATGAATTCAAGGCTATTTCCCACTTTCTCTTTTATCAGGTTCACCGTATCTGTATTAATGTAGAGTCTTTGATCCATTTGGAGTTGAATTTTGTACAGGATGATAAGTATGGAACTATTTCGAATTCTCTATATGCAGTCATCCAGTTTGAGCTTCCCCTTCTTGTGAAGATGCTACCTTTTCTTTTCAGTGTATATTCTTTTGCTATTTTTAAAAAAATAAGGGGTTCATAGGTATTTAGATATATGTCTGGACTTTTGATTTGATTCCATTGATCAGTATGTCTGTTTCTATGTCAATGATATGCTATTTTATATAGCTCTGTTGTACAATGATATTAGAGATGATTATACCTACAGCCATTATTTTGGTATTCAGGATTGTTCGAGCCATCCTAGGTATTTTATGGTCCATATGAAGCTGATAATTTTTCACAAACTGATAGCAATGCCCCATTGCTGAGCCTGGAGAAGTCATGCTGGTGCCTACATAAACCCTTCATTACTACATATTAGCACATTTAGTACAGGAGGTGGTCTGTGCTCCAATAAGGCACTGCAAACAGCAACCTAATCACAAACTCTTTGACATACATTGGTACCTAGCCTTATAGGCTAGTACAATGGTGACACAAAGCTTGTGGAAGTACCCAACCACCATTTGATTTGACTTGAGGCCTACTCTGCTTTGACACTGCTTGGGTGAACAAGAAGAATATATTAGATACTAAGATACTAGATAGCTCAGGACCCTATGATAAAACCAAATACTACTATTCAAAAAGAGCAATAAGCTATCTCTCAATGACATTCTGCTAATCTCTTAGATCAGTCCCATGCTCAGCCATTATTAGAGAACTTCCTCTTGCAGCAGATGGGTACAACACAGGGGACCACAGCCAGATATTATGCAGAGAATGCAAGATCTTGAAATACTCAAACCTAAATTGGATTTCTTCATCAAACTCTTCCCTTCATGAGTCAAAGAACAATGAGGAAGCAGAGGCAGAAAGAGAGTAAGAGCCAGAGAGGATAGAAGACACCACCAAAACAATAACATCTAAATCCCTAGAACCGATGACAAATGAATGCATAGAAACTGAGGTAGCATGAAAAGGGCCTGTTTGTGTCTACACCTGATGGGGCCTAGATCTGAAAGGAGCAGTAGACCCATGCCCCCATTCCTACCACAGAAGCTACCTCCAATTAATTACAACCTGAAATGAAACTTTAGTTTTCTCCAAGCAAACTTCTCTGGAGAAACAAACTTCTCTTAAGGGTAGATTGCATGCTCAAAAGTAGACGGCCAACATAGAAAAAAAAAAACAAAACACTCAGTGGTATCATTGGGGATTTTGTCTCGTTATGTCATGTCAGGTTTTCTTTAAAATTTATCCTATTTTTAATTTTAAATTTATTTTATTTAAATCTAGATGTTTCATCTCTTTGAACCCTACAAGTCCTTTGAATATATATGTTGGCTTCCTACTTACTGTTTTTATTGGATTACTGAGTATGCAAATGAGTGGATCTTTGCTTCTTCTGCCTTGGGGGGGGGGCTCTTTTCCTTGTTTTTGTGTTTTGTTATATTGCAATGTATTATTTTTGTCATTTTATATTATAACCCAAAATGCCTGTTTATTTTATAGTGAGAGTCAGAGAAGTGTGGATTCAGATGAGGGGGAGGGAGTAGATGGGGGTGAAAGCATAATCAGGATATATTATATGAGAAAAATGACTATTTTCAATAAGAGGGACACAAAAGCAAAGCAAAGTAGTGTCATGATGATAATGGACTAATATTCTTTTCATGATACTCAAGAATACAGCCGTATGTTGAGAATGTGCAGATGCTATTTAAATAGTTCTGAGAATCCCATTACTGGCTGCTCATTGTCATAACATCAAAATGACTGACTGGGGGCTCTTTCCCCTTTTACAGATAAAGATATTAAAGGAGTAGCTTTCTCATTCTGTAAGGTCTTAAGTCTCAGATTTCATAGCCTGGCTTCAAAACTCAGAGAATTTGTTCCTCTACACCCTGATATTTGAAGAATTTGAAGCCATGTTTTGTTGTCCATTTAAATAATAATTTTATTACATTTAATGTGTTTGAGTGTTCTGAAAACATGTGTGTCTGTGCCCCACTTGAGTACCTGCAACTTATAAAAGCCAGAGCAGGTCATCAGACACCCAGGAACTGTGGTTAACAGACAGTTGTGAGCTGCTGTTTAGGCACTAGGAATCCAACTCAGGTCCTCTATTAAAACACCAAGTGCTCCTAACCACTGGACTATCTTTGCAGCCACATTGACTCCATGATCTAAAGACAGAAACTTAAAACTCTAGTTTCTTCAGTTAACTTCTTATTGCAGGGGTCTGATTACCAATATTTAGCAGCCATAGCCACAAAATATGAGCTTTTTGTGTTCAGATTTCCGTTCTTAATCCCTTGTTCTCTCAAACTCTAGCAGGTAGTAATTTCAGCCTGCCTAGTCTTAGCTCCTGTCTGATTTCTTCACAGCCTTTGTCCTGGCTTAATCTCAGGTTCTCAACACATCACAGTCCTTCTCACCTCCTTACAGAATCTGCTGAAAGTCACTTTCCAGCATTCTCTACTTAACATCTAGTGCTATAACTAAGGTCTTCATTCATGTGCTAGGGATGTTATTATTTGAAGCCGAAATGTCTATTGTTCATAAATCTGTGTTAGGAACTCTTATTTAACATATGATAGTACTACTTGGAAAGGCTTTGGAATCTTTTGAAGATAAGACATAGCTAGTGGAAATGGGCCGTTAGAAGTGGGTCATTGAAAATTATACACACATCTGGTTTCTGCCAGGCTGGCTGCTTCTTTCTCCATCAGTTTAATGGTTAGTTTTAAGTCAGCATGACTCGTTTAGACTTGCCCCAGAGGTTACTTTTAAGTCAACATGACTCATTTAAACTCATCCTGGAAGTGAGTCTCAATGAAGAACTGTATGGGCTCCGTTGGCCTGTGAAGGATTTTCTTACTTGGGTTAATAGATGCATGAACACCATCCTTGGATGTGGCTGGTACCATTGTGTGATCTAGTCCGTAGGACTGATTGCAAAGAAGAGAGAAAATTGGATACCAGTGTGCATGTATTGTCACTGTTCTTGACTGTGGATGGAATGTGTATCCAGCACCTTCACCTTCCTGCTCTCTCAACTGCCCTGCAATGATGGATTGTAACCAGAAATTAAACACTCTCACTTTAAATTACTTTAGTCAGAGTATTTTATCATATCAGCAGGAGAAGAAACTTGGATGTACATGATATAAATGCTTGGACCATATGTTCTTGTTTCTATGACCTGAATTCTTACACCATACCTTCCCTGCCTTAGAAAATACTGGGGAGAGCAAACAGGGTGTTATTTCTGAATCGCACACTGCACAAGCTGAGCTACACTTGCAGCTTTTGGGGCAAAGGGTTTTGGGGGTTACATTTACCTGTGTGTGTGTGTGTGTGTGTGTGTGTGTGTGTGTGTGTGTGTGTGAGATGCTTTTATGGGAGTCAGAGGACAACATAAGGGAAAAGAAGTTCTCTCCTTCCATCATGGTGGCCCCAAAGACTGAACTCAGTTTGTGAGGTTTGTTGGCAAGTTCCTGTACCCACTGAGATATCTCACAGGCTTGGAAAAACTCCTTTGTATCTTCTTTCTAAAGCAAAATGGAAACACATAATTCAGCTGCAATACATATAAAGAAATTGGTTAAGAGTTTTGACTTCTCCATAATCTCTGGAAATAATTTCTACTTTACATAGCTGAGAAATATCCCCACATCAACATATAAACCAGATTTTTTATTAAGTGTGTATTTGTGGCAAATATATATTTATCCAAACCTTGTTTTTGTATAAAACTGGTTATTCAGTGCTCCCACTTGATCTTCTAAACTAAATCCCAATTAACAAATGTAATAAAGATATTGAGTTTTCTATTTATTTATTTATTACTTTATTATTATTTATTTTCAGTCCTGGCCACAATTTCCCCACCCTCTTCTCCTCCCATTCTGTTCTCCCCAACCCCTCTGTCCCCACCACCAATCTACTCTTCCTCCATTGTTTCTGTTCAGGAAAGGGCAGGCCTACATGGATATCAACAAAAGATGGCATGTCAAGTTGCAGTAATACTTTCCCATGTATTAAGCCTGGGAATGACAACCTAGTATTAGGAAAAGGGTCCCAAAAGCCAGCAAAAGAGTGAGAGACAATCCTTACTATCACCATTAGAAGTCCCACAAAAGTACCGAGCTGTACAACTATAACATATATGCAGAATGAACTGTTACTTCTTGCCGTCTTTGGAAACTATTATTTATATGTGTGTGTCTATATATACATATTCAGGCAGGTGTATGTATGTGGAGCTCAGAAGAAAACTTTAAAGGTCTTATGATCTCCGATCTTGTTTGGCATGGTCTCTCTCTCTTTTTTTTTTGTCTCTGCTGTGTACTCCAGGTTGACTGGCCAGTGAGCATCCAGGAGATTCTACTGTCTGGGCCTCCCATTTTTCAGTGCCTGAGAAGCAAGTTGTGAGGTAATAAGCCATGAGCCTGTGGTAAAATATAAACTAATAAGTTAAAAGAGACAGTTAATAATAAATCTGAGCTAATATGCAACACATTAAATATTAAACCTCAAAGTGGTTACTCAAGACCTTGTAATTGGGAGAGAAACATCCAGTTAAACAAATCCATTCTTCTTTATATTCTATATGAAGAGAGTAATTAGTGAAATTTCACCCTTGCTTTGACTTTTCCTCATATATTTGTTCTCTACATATCTGTAAGTTTGACTTATGAAATATGTGAATTAAAGCACTTTATTCTCCTTCTTAAATTACAACTTTGCCTATCTTCTTCCAAAAGTTGGAACCTTATATTTAAATTCAGTGTTGGTGTTTATAGTGCAGATCTGGGGCATTACCAATGACCCTGCCTTCCTGTGCACTTATTACCTTTGACCTAGCTGTGTTCTCAACATGCATTTCATGACCCTGAGAGAATCACATACAAGATACCTGAATATCAGATATTTACATTATGATCCACAATAGTAGTAAAATTTACAGTTATGATGTAGCAACAAAATAATTTTATAGTAGGGGTCATCACTCTGTGAGAAACTGTATTAAAGGGTCACAACAATAAAATGTTTGAATCACTTGCCTGGATCCATCCTCTGTATCTTAAAAGAAATTATTGCTAAGTTGAAATACTCAGTCAGGATGGCAGGATGAGAAAAGAAACTCAGATGTCATCACTAGTTAGAAACTTACTATTAAGCAGTCCTTAACATTTATTGACACCAGTAAAAATCTCTTATGCTTTTGCTATTACTAGAGTCCACATTCCATAGTCTTGATAGTTTGTTTCTATACAAAGAATTAAGTCAACAACAAAACCATACACTAACATTATTAGAAAACAGTAAATTATGCTAAATCACAAATTTTTCTCCATAAAGATTGAGAATTAACTTCATATTTTGCAGTACTAAAACTAATTAATTTCACTTAATAAAATATGCTCTTTAATTTAGAGTAACTTCATATTCTAGATGAAGGAAACATAATTATCAAATTACAACTATTGCATTAGGACTCTTAATTTATTACCATAATTCAAATACTCTTTAAATATGTTTCTTTATATATACTCTTTAAATGTATGTATATTAATAAGCAAAATCAGTACAAACCAAATAGCTTTCTATAAATCTACAACCACTGACCCTGTAATTTGAGGATGTTTAGGTTATACATTTAACTTAAGTTTTACAGACATACTTACTTTCTGCTTTTTATAGCATAATTGACAAAATTGAATACATTCATGGCATAAAATGTAATGTTTTGCTCTAGGTATAAATTAAGGAAATCTACACCATATGAATATTTGATACTTTGAGTTTACTCAATAGCTATTCTCGCCAAACATTACCTGTAATTTATTAATAGGTTTTAGAACTTGGTATCACTATGTAGTTCTGGCTGTCTTGGAATCACTATGCAGATCAGCTTATAGTATTCCTTTTGCTACTGCCTCCACATCTCCTACGTTTGTTCTACCAGGTCTACATTTTGTTTTCCCCTTATGCCAAATATCAGGCCCAGAGCTTCATGGATGGAGGCAATCTCTCTGTCCCTGTTCTCTGTCCATAGGCCCGAGCCCTGAGCAACACACAATTACTAACATTGGTACTGTGCTGCCCACTACACCAGAATCATTCATCATTTCCCAGGAACGCACAAGCATGACCCCAGCTAAGACCCTATAAGCAATAGAGGTGAGGGGACCCAAACTTGCCTTGCCTATATAGTCAGACTGATGAATATCTTAAATATCACCATAGAACCTTCATCCTGCAATTGATGGAAACAGAAGCAGAGATCCATAACAGAGCACTGGACTGAGCTGGCAAAGTCCAATTGAAGAGTAGGAAGAATGAGAATATGAGCAAAAAGGTCAAGACCATGATGGGTTCACCCACTGAAACAGTCTACCTGAGTTAATGGGAGCTCACAAATACTAGCCAGACTGGGAAGGAACAAGCATAGAACCAAACTAGTCCATCTGAATGTGGTTGACAGCTGCATGGTAGGGGAAGACTGAGGACCCACTGGAATTGGCACCAGAATTTATCCCTACTGCTTTTACTGACTTCTTGGGAACCTATTTGCTTTGGATGAATACCTTGCTCAGCCTATATATAGTAGGAAGGACCTTAGACCTTCCCCCAAAGTAATGTGCCTTACCCTCTCTGAGGAGTGGATGGGGGTGGGGTGGAAGGATGTGTGAAAGGAATGGGAGGAGGGAAGGGAGTGGAAACCTAGATTGGTATGTATAATGAAAAAAGATAGTTTTTTTAAATAAAAAAATAAAAAAGAAGTAATCTCACAAAAATCCAGATTATGGCATTGACCAACAACACTCTGGTTGCCCTTTGCTTCCCTAGCCCTTTATGCCGGGGAACCACGATCTTGTTTAACTTTCTGAGTCCAGAATTTTCAGACTTTCAAAGGAGTGAGCTAGCTTCCTTTCTGTTTTTCTGAGGCTGATTTACTTTACTTAAATTGATGTCTTCCAGGTTCAGCCTTGTGGATGTTGATGGTAGGAACTCCTTTTTATAGCAGGTGGACTGTGATTCATCACATAGTAAGGCTGTATATTCTCAGCATTCCTCCACTGATTGACATTAAGGTTAAATCCATATCATTCTTATTGTGAAGAATAATGCAATAAACATAATGCAGATGTCATTATGTGATGTGGATTTCATTTCCTTGGAAGACAAAACTGGTATAAGGCTGGCTTTGAACTCACAGAGATCTGCCTCCCTTTGCCTCCTGGGTGCTGGGAATAAAGGCATGTGCCACCACATCCAGCAATTTTTTTTCTTTTTTGGTTTTCCTTTCTTTCCATTTTCTTTCTTTCTTTCTTTCTTTCTTTCTTTCTTTCTTTCTTTTCTTTTCTTTCTTCAACTTTTCTTTCTTCTTTCTGTTCTTATCTTTCTTTTTTCTCTCTGCTCTCTCTCTTCCGATCTCTCGTCATCTCGCTCTCTCTCTCTCTCTCTCTCCTTCCTTCCTTCCCTCCCTCCCTTCTTCCTTCTTCCCTCCTTCCTTTACCCCTCCCTCCCTCCTTCTTTTTTCCTTCTTTCATTTTGTAGCCCCATAAAGTCCTCTATAATGACTGCATTAACTTATGTTCTCATCTTTAAAATCTCCTTTCTTCATGACTGTGTTAAAACTTTTCTTTTTAAAATTTACTCGTACATTGTATTATAAAATTGGTAGCATTATGGACCTGCCACTCAGCTTCAATCGTCACTAATCATGTGCCTTTTATTCATGCACAGCTCTGCTAAATCTTCATGTACAAGTTTATTTTAGGTCTTTTCTTTTTGAAAAGGCAATGATATACCAATATTGAAAAGCATAAATCTTAACTGCACAGTTTGACAAATTTACCCATATAACCTTGATTCCTTTAAAGAAAGGGAAGTTTCTATTTTTTCCAGAGAATTTTCACATTTTCTTTCTTATCTTGTCTTCTGATAATCACCTACTAGCTGGAACGAGGTGCTATCTCACTGTGGTTTTGATTCACATTTCCCTAATCATTAGTGATCCTGAACACCCTCTCACCCTCTCATATCTCTTGTTTCTCATGTCATTGTGGATTTAAAAAATCCTAAGAAGGTTCTTTATTCACATTTCAAATTGGGTTGCTTATATTTTTAAGCACCAACTTGTAAAAGTTCCTATATCTTAGATATTAACCTGCTGTCTCAAAAACAAATTATAAGTTGGTCTGATTTACTTTCTCATTGTGTTAATTGTTCCTTCCCTGGGTAGAAACTTTTCCGTTTATCATAGCTTTACATAATTATCTTTGGCTTTCTTACTGGATTTTTCTTGTCAACTGTAGAAGTCAGTGCCGATCAGTGTTCTAGCCTGAGGTGGTGGTATAGAACTGTATGCTCAGCACTGGAGAAACTGCAGCAGGAGAATCTTGATCACAGAGTTAACCTAGGCTGTGTAATGAGACATTTATCTCTAAAATTAAAATAATAATAATGAGACCAAAATATACCTAAACATCAATTTTATGGATACTTTCTCCCGATAGTTTCTACTTGTTTGTTTAGGTCAAATAAAAAATTTCAACCTATTATAAATTTATGTTTGCACAAGCTGTTAGATAAAAAAGTAATGTCACTTATTTGCATATGAATTATCAATTTTTCTCCTGAATAATTATGGACCACATTATTATTTCTTTTTATGTATAAATGGTGGAAAATAATTGAGCATGTCTAAGAGAGCTTATTTAGGCCTTAAGTTTTGTTCTAGTAGTAAGGGTATCTATAGCAGTAATGGATATTTTTATGCAAGGTGTGTGTGTGTGTGTGTGTGTGTGTGTGAGTGTGATGTGAACGCAAGTACTCTCTGAGTCCAGAGTATGTCATATTAGTTCTCTAGAAGCTGGAGGTACAGGTAGGTTCTTTGTTCATTTTGTTTGTTTGGATTCTTTACACACGTTTAATAGAAATATTCTAAATATTACCAGGTAGGGTATGGCCAAAAATAGTTATAAACACAATAAAAATCATTGTTGTTGTTATGAAAGCATGTCACTGAGTCAAAGAACCTCCTGAAACTGAGAAGCGTCGGTAAGCAAAGGACACAGTCAACAAGACAAAAATGGCAACCTATAGGAATGGGAAAAGATCTTCACCCCACACTGGACAGAGGGCTGATCTCCAAAATGAGCAAAGAACTCAACAAATTGGTTATCAAATGAGCAAATAATCCAATAAAAAACTGAGTACAGACTTAAACAGAGAACTCTTAACAGAGGAATCTAATAATAGGGCTAAAAGACACGTAGGGAAATGCTCAACATCCTTAGCCAACAGATAAATGCAAAATCAAACAATTCTGAGATTCCATTTTACACCTGTAAGAATGGCCAAGATCAAAAACACTGATGACAACTTATGCTGGAGAGGATGTGGGGTAAAGGAAACACTTCTGCATTGCTGGTGGGAATTTAAGCTGATACATCCTCTTTGGATGTGAGTGTGGTGATTTCTCAGAAAATTAGGAAACAACCTACCTCAAGACACAACAATTCCACTTTTGGTTATATCCCAAGGATGCTCAATTGTGCCACAAGGACATGTGCTCAACTATGTTCATAGCAGCATTGTTTGCCATAGCCAGAACCTTGAAATAACCTAAATGGCCCTTGATTGAAGAATGGATAAGAAAAATGTGGTACCTTTACACAATGGAGTTACAGGTAATTTGCAGGATTTCATTGTGGATGTTGGGATTTGAATTCAGGTTCTCTGCAAGATATTTTTAACCACAGAGCTGTCTCTGTAGGCACAAACAGGCTTTATTGATTACTTTGCTTTAATGATGTATTCATGGTGTTTTAGATTTTTGTGGCTTTGTATAGATTTGGTTTGTATTTACTTACAACCCCTTTTCCTTAAAATCTCAATTGAAGTTTTGATGGTATTGTTTGAATACAGATATTTTGTGGGCAGTATGACTATCCTTATGATACTGATTCCTCTTATCAATAGATATGTTCATGCTCTTCAGTTCCTTTCAGTGATGCTTTATCGTGGTTGGTGTACAGATCGTTCATGATCTTACTTAAATTTGTACCTAAGCATTTCATTCTGTTTAATGTTATTGTTGTAGGTTTATCTTTGTTTGTTTTCTGAGTTGTTCATTGGATCTACCATCCAGAATAATCTATGTTGTTCTGTCCAGTTTAAACCTCCTTATACAGATCAGACTGAACTAGAACTCACAGAGATCTTCCAGTCTCTGCCTCCTAAGTATGGGAATTAAAGGTGTGCACCACCATAATTGGTGGATGAGCTGACATTTAATTTATGTTTTGTGATTTTACTTAGTTTAGTTTTAACACATGTATATGGGGATTATTTGGTATAATTATGCAATAAGAAAACAGAAACAATCCCACTTTCTTCTTTATTCCTTTAGATGTTTGATATTTCTTTCCCTTGCCTAATGTCCCTGGTTGGAACTGTACTGAGTGGAAAGCATATGTCCATGTCTTCACCGTGTTCTTAAAGAAAACTTCTCAATTTCCCCCCTCCGATGTGATATTAGCAGCATGTTTTTTTTTTTTTTTTTTTTTTTTTTTTTTTTGGGTTTTTCGAGACAGGGTTTCTCTGTGGCTTTGGAGCCTGTCCTGGAGCTAGCTCTTGTAGACCAGGCTGGTCTCGAACTCACAGAGATCCGCCTGCCTCTGCCTCCCGAGTGCTGGGATTAAAGGCGTGCGCCACCACCGCCCGGCCCAGCAGCATGTTTAAGATGTTTGCTTCTCATTTAAAGGTTTGATATTAGATAGCAAAGATACAGCTTTTCTTAAGTATTTCTAGCTAGCCCAGTATATTATAAAAGATGGAAGCATGTTTTTGCTTTCTTTGGGACTATGAGGAAAACCTTTAATTGCACACATATTGTAAATGTTTGACTTTGTTCCATTGTATCATTCCTACAGCTGAAATAATTTCTTAAAATGAACGATGTATAAATATTAAAATACAGTTGTTATATTTTATTTAACAACAATAGATTGGTGCTATTACTTTCAATTTTACTTCAAAGTTCACTAAGCATAGTACATTGAGTGTAATCTGGTTAAGGCTCCTTTGAGCTCTTTGGCCCAAATGGTTATATCTTTCCAAAGACTTGGGAAATTTCCAGCTATTATTTAACTAAGCAAATTTTCATGTCTTCTCATTGTTTTCTGTTTTGAAATATTTAGAGTCCAACATTTCTTTGTTTATAGATACCCCATCAGTTTCACAGGCTTGCCTTGCTATGTTTGCCTTTCATTGTTTTCAGGTCTTCAAATGTTACTGTCTTCAAATTGCTATATCATGACCAAACAATTATAATATGAAACATGTAACTTAGGGCTAATAATTTCAGAGGGTATCATCTATGCCAGTCATTGCAGGGAGCATTGTAACAGTCAGTCAAGCATAACACTGGCTGAGAGCAAGATCTTACATCAGTTCCAGAAGCAGGAGAGAGAGAGAGAGAGAGAGAGAGAGAGAGAGAGAGAGAGAGAGAGAGAGAGAGAGAGAGAGAGAGAGAGAGAGAGAGAGAGAGAGAGAGAGAGACAGAGACAGAGAGAGAGACAGAGAGAGGAATACATTTAACAAGAGCAGTCTTCAAACTCAGAATTTCCTGCTTTTAAATCTAGTCTGGCTGGGCAGTGGTGGTGCACGCCTTTAATCAGGAGGCAGAGGCAGGCAGATCTCTGTCAGTTGTCAGTTTGAGGCCAGCCTGGTCAACAAGAGCTAGTTGCAGGATAGGCTCTAAATCTACAGAGAAACCCTGTCACTAGATAAATAAATAAATAAATAAATAAATAAATAAATAAATAAACAAAATCTAGTCTGTATCTGGACAGGATTGTTAATTTTATTTTTATTTTATCTATATAGTTCTTTGTTCCACTATTTTTAATTACATTATTTTAATAAAATCTGTCTCTTTTCTGAAGTTTTCCTTCAGACTGTAAATTATTTGACTGCCTTTGAAAACTTGTCTGTACTCACCTGTGTCTTTTTGAGTTTCTTTAAAACCATTATGTAGAATTATATTTTAGTTAAGTCATCAATTTCCTTGTTAAGATGTCAAACATTATGTTGTTCTAGAGATCCAGTGTTACCTTGCTTCACGAAGTTTCTTTGTTATTTTGTGGATATCTGTTCACCTTTTGTAGTCATTAAGGTCACTGGTTTTATAATAGTTTTGCTTGTTTGTTTTTGTATTTACAATAAAAAAAACCTTTGTATGCAAGCAAGTCCTAGGGGGCCATTATCAGGTCTTTATTGTGCTTGGTTACATATGAGTTCTGCTGAGTAAGATCAAAGTATTTCTACATGTGCCTAACTTTGAGGAATTGATGGGGTTACCCTGGGCAATACACTTACATATCTGGTCTTCCAGCACCAGGGTGCATGCTGCATCTGGTTTTAGTTGTAGAGTACTTCTTTGTGTCCTATGGATATACAGCCACTTTGGCATGTCCATGCAAGTCTGGAGGAGTTGGCATTGTTAAAGATGTGTGGTACCTATGAGTTATAGGACACGTCCCTTTATTGGGAAGGTGTGTGTGCATGGTGTTGTGCTGGTATCAAGGACTGGGTCTTTTTGATGTGTGAGGACTGCATTGGAGCTGGATTACCTTGTATGCCTAAGCATGTTACTCATCAATGCCAAGGTCTGTTTGGTTTTTTCGACTAACTCTTATGGAGGAGAGACATCCTGCACAGAGAATGTAGTTGAGTCAGGGAAAAAAGGTACCAGTGTTGACAATCACATTCCTGGAGGCATGAAAGAGTGGGGAAGGCTAGACTATTGCCTTTCATGTAGGGAAACCAGAATAACTTACTTGTTGTTGTTGTTGAAGACTCATGAAGCATAACGTTCTGAGGCAGCAAGAGCTTATTATGAATTCCCGGTGTAGCCAAGACAACCTTGAGTTCCTTTATCTCTTAGCTCCTGGGATTACAGGTGCACACCTTCACACATCTTGTCTGCTTTTGTTTTGTGGTTGTTATTTTTTGTCTTGATTTTAATGTATGTTAATGTATGCTTACAGGCACAAACACACATAAACACACATACAAACACACATGCTCACATATGCAAGACAAAAGCAAAACAAAATAAAAAACAATAAAAAACCCACGTTTGATTATTTTTTAATCTTCAACAACAGGACAACTTTTTAGAATGTATGTAGGTGATAATTTCAGCGGTTGAACCCATAGTTCTTTTTGCTAAGTAAATTTTAAGTCAGCTGTGTGAATTTAATGCTCTGACAAGTTGATTCAATTAAAAAAAACAGCAAGAATTAAAGCGGCATTAACACACTCGTGTTACTGGAGTGTTAAGGGTTTATTTAACACAAGTTAAATTGTCACTCAGGTAAATCATACATACATGAAATGAGACAATTACAGTGGAGCAAAATGGACCATCTCCTTCAAGCTAAACTCTGTGCAGAAAATACAGAATCCTGGAAGTGAAAAGTGTTCTGCATTATTTTGAAAGTTTCTGTTTCAGGAAAAATCATTGCTTCTTTATGTTCTGTTCTTCATGAATAATTTTTCATTGCATTCATTCCCTTTTCTTTTCTTTTTTGATGTTGTAAATTATTGCTAATTGACTATAATTGTGTATATTTATGGAATAAAATTTGAAGTTTTATTTATGGTATAAAATGTGAAACTTTGTTTATGGAAATGTCCAATCAAACTATTTCATATATCAATCACCTCAGCAACATCGCTTTTTTTCTGCACAGCTGAAATATTAAGAATATGATATTTTAACAAATACAGAATATTCTAAATGTAGTTATTAAGTGCAATTACAGCTCCAAGGAATGGGGGGTTGACATGCTGAAGGAAGTGTCAGGAATAGCAGCAGAAGCACTATTTCACTTCTATGTGCTATCTAAAAACAGAAGATCTAGTATGAAAGGAGAATACAATGGTGTATATTAGAAGCTGGGGGTAAGAAGGAGGAATGGGAAAAATGTTGATCAAAGAGCTGCCCTCTCTTACTTTTTAAATGAGTTTTGAACTGAAATAGAATGGCATCATTTCCTCCTTCCCTTCCCTCCCAGCAGGATCTATCAGTAGGAATGTTAACAACATGGGAAGTTGACAATTTTGTGGGACTTTACCCATAGATAATGTACTGCAGGAAACCAATGCCTACTGTGCGAATGATACTTAGCTCCTCCCAGGGATGAGACCCTTATTGTTTGTACAAAACAGAGTGGTCAGACTTGAAAGTGTAAGCCCTCCTATAATGCGCACACAAGCACTCCAAGATCATCTTTGGACTATAAAATAATAAAAATCCCCTTTCTTAAAGACTGTATTTGTCTATAACTCCTTTCTTTTTGCAAATCTAGTAGCCCCCTTCTCCCCTGGAAGATTCATTCTTTATGTTCTTCTCTGCTGCTCATATTAGCCCCTGATGGATACTCAGTAGTGCTCGTCATGATCGTCTCTCTAACCTTAACTTAAAGTAAGCAGTGTTGATGACAGTGTCTTATTTGGTGAAGAAAGGAAGATATCAGACAGCCATGTATTCAAGTAGTCAAACAATTTTTTTTTATTTTTTATTTTATTTTTTTTTCAAGCTCTTCCCATCCTCCACTTCACACTTTTCTTGCTCCATCTCCCCTCCCCCATCCCACCCCACCCCTATGTTCCCATTTTTTGTCCGGCAATCTTGTCTACTTCCAGTATCCAGGAGGATAACTTTATGTTTTCCTTTGGGTTCACCTTCTTATATAGCTTCTCTAGGATTTTTACGAATTATAGGCTCGATGTCCTTTATATATGGCTAGAACCCAAATATGAGTGAGTACATCCCATGTTCATCTTTTTGGGCCTGGGTTACCTAGCCTTTGCTGGAGAGGATGTGGAGTAAGGGGTACACTCATCCATTGCTGGTGGGAATGCAAACTTGTGCAACCGCTTTGGAAAGCAGTGTGGAGGTTTCTCAGGAAATTTGGGATCAACCTACCCCAGGACCCAGCAATCCCACTATTGGGAATTTACCCAAGGGATGCCCAATCATATTACAAAAGCATTTGTTCAACTATGTTTATAGCAGCATTATTTGTAATAGCCAGAACCTGGAAACAACCTAGATGCCCTTCAGTGGAAGAATGGATGAAGAAAGTGTGGAATATATACATATTAGAGTACTACTCAGCGATAAAAAACAATGACATCTTGAATTTTGCATGCAAATGGATGGAAATAGAAAACACTATTCTGAGTGAGGTAACCCAGACCCAAAAAGATGAACATGGGATGTACTCACTCATAATCGGTTTCTATCCATAATTAAAGGACATCAAGCCTATTCAGGATCCTTGAGAAGATAATAAGAAGGTGAACCCAAAGAAAAACATATAGTAATCCTCCTGGATATTGGAAGTAGACATGATCACCGGGCAAGAATTGGAAACTTGAGGGTGGGGCGAGACGGGGCCAAGGGAAGATGGGGAGAGAAAAGCATGAAGGGCAGAATGGGGGGGAGGGAGCTCGGAGGAATGGGATGCTTGGGATACAGGAAGGGTGGATATGGGAGCAGGGAAGCATATATCTTAATTTAGGGAGCCATCTGAGGGTTGTCAAGAGACTTGACTCTACAGGGGTTCTCGGGTTTCCAGGGAAACGTCCCCAGCTAGTTCCTTGGGCAGCTGAGGAGAGGGAGCCTGAAAAGGCCAGTTCCTATAGCCATACTGATGAATTTCTTGCATATCACCATAGAACCTCCACCTGGCGATAGATGAAGAAAATGACTGAGCCCCACATTGGAGCACAGGACTGAGCTCCCAAGGTCCTGATGAGGAGCAGAAGGAGGGAGAACATGAGAAAGAAAGTCAGGACCATGAGGGGTGCGTTCACCCATGGAGACGGCGGGACAGAACTAACGGGAGATCACCAACTCCAGTTGGAATGGGACTGATGGAATATGAGACCAAACCGGACTCTCTGAATGTGGCCGATGGTGGAGGCTGACTGAGAAGCCAAGGACAAAGGCGCTGGGCTTTGATTCTTCTGCATGGACGGGCTCTGTGGGAGCCTTCTCAGCTTGGTTGATCACCTTCCTGGACCTGGGGGGAGTTGGGAGGACCTTGGTCTTAACATAGACTAGGGAACCCCGATGGCTCCTCGGCCTGGAGAGGGAGGGAGAGGGTATGGGTGGAGGGGAGGGGAGGAAAGGGGGAGGCAGAGGGGACGAGATGGAAATTTTTAAATATAAAAAATAAATCATATTAAAAAAAGACTTTAAACATAAAAAAAAGAAATTAGAATACCTACACGAGCTTGCTTCTTAGGTTCTTTTGATTGGAAAATCTTTTTTCATCTCTTCATTCTGCAGCAGCAATATCTATATTTGATGTTAAGGCATGTTTCTTGTGTGCAGAACGTTGACTCCTGTTTTCATATATTCATGTTATATGTTAGTTTGGGTTTTTATTGGAGAATTGAGTGTTGATTTTGATGGATATTAGGTAACTTCTTTGGGTTGGAGTTTTCCTTCTAGTACCTTCTATAGTGCTGGGTTTGTGGATAGATATTGTTTAAATGTGATTTATCACGAAATATCTTGTTTTCTTCATCTATGGTGATTGAAAGTTTTGCTAGATATTGTAGTTTTGGCTGGCATCTATGGTCTCTTAGAGTCTTTAAGACTTCATTCAGTTTCAGCCTTTCTTGATTTTAGGATTTTTGTTGAGAAGCTAGTTGTGATTTAAGTTACTTGGCCTTTTTTCCTTGCTACTTTTCATATTCTTTCTTTCATATGTTTAGTATTTAGATTATAATGTGTTGAAGAATTTTTTTTTTGTGATCCAATATATTTGGTGTTCTATAAGTTTCTTGTATCTTTATAGGCATGATCTTATTTAGATTGGGAAAATTTTCTTCTATAACTTTAATAAATATAGTCTCTGTTTTTTTTTTTGTTGGACTTCTTCTATTCTTATGTGTGATATTTTCATAATGCCCCAGATTTCCTGAATATTTTGTGTTTGGAATTTCTTAGATTTAATATTTTCTTTGACTATTAAATCTATTTTCTCTATTGTGTCTTCAATGTCTAATATTTTTCTCTTCCATCACTTTCATTTGGTTGGTGATGCTTGCATTTGTACTCCCTGTAAACTACCCAGATTTTCCATATCCAGGATCACTTTCATTTGTGTTTTCTTTATTGTTCTATTTCTATCTTCTGGTCTTGAATAGCTTCCTTTATCTGCTTGTTTACTTCTTCTTGGATTTCCTTTAGGGCTTTCTTTCTTTCTTTCTTTCTTTCTTCCTTCCTTCCTTCCTTCCTTCCTTCCTTCCTTTCTTTCTTTCTTTTTTTTTTTGGCTTTTTCTCAATTTCTTTAAAAGATTCATTTGTAACCTTTTTAAGGACCTCTATCACCTTCATAAAGTTTTTTTAAGGTTTCTTTTCTGTGGTTCATCTGAGTTGAATTGTTCAGGCCTTGCTATTGTAGGATAGCTGGGCTCTGGTGATACCATAATGGCTTCTCTATTGTTGATTGTGTTTTTACATTGACATTTAATCGTCTGGGTTTGGGATGATTATAGATAGGTCTACTTATTGTTTCCTGTGTTTGTCTTTGTTAGATGTATGTTTTGTTCTTTGGTTTCTCTTTCCTCTCTTGTCTTCCAGCCTACATGGCCAAGGGCTCTGGTGACTAGTGTTTGCTCAGATCCAGAACAGTTTCTACTCTGGTGTTTTGGGGTCTAGGGGTTACTATATCTGGCTTAGCCTCTGGTAAAGCCAAATACTTCTAAAATTGTAGAGCTAAAGCCTTTCATATTTATTTAGACAAAAAGGGGGATTTGTTGTGGGATATTTGTACATTTTGTGAAGATGTATTTGCTATGGATGATATATAAAAACCTGAACAGCCAACAGCTAGACAGAAGGTATAGGTGGGATTTTCAGGAAGAAAAAGGAAAAAGAGGAGAATCTAGGCACACAGGAGATGCCAGAAGACATGGCGAGAAAATAAGATGTTCAAGATGGAAGAGAGGTAAAGCCATATGATGAAACACAGATTAGTGTAAATGGGTAATTTTAATTATAAGAAATAGGAAGAATCCTAAGATATAGGTTAAGCTTTCATAATTAATAATAAGTCTCTATGTTTTTATTTGTGACTTGACAACCCCTCTCCCAAATTTGACTGCACTAGACCAGGATTCAGAACCCAGATGAGGGGATACATACAGTCCCTATATCTGGTCTTACCTCTGCGGTCCCTAGGCCCATCCTGGACTCCAGTATAGCTGCTGACATTGGGTTTTCTAGATCTAGCCTGTGCTCCAATACAACTGAAGTCTTCTTTTAAAGTTATAGATATGAGATCCCTAGAACCAGCCTGGACATTGGTAAAGAGGAAGTCTTCTGAAGTTGTAGACCAGGACATGGAGCCAAAGGTGGGAGGTGGTTTTGTGGGTGATGGGCAGTATATTCTCTGGGGTTCCTTGAACCAGCCTCATCTCCCATAAGGCTGCTGGGCCTGTGGGCCATAGTATGGAGCCTAGGGTGTTGTGTGCAGTCTAGGATTATAAGGAAAGGCTTTAAAGAGTTTTAGCATGTGGTCTGTAGTGTTTCACCCAGGGTTCCAAGATTCTGCCTAGCCTCTGAAAAGCAGAAGACTTGTTCCAAAGTAGTAGGACAAAATATGGGGCTGGAGGGAGCAGATGCACTCTGGGGTTGTTGGACAGACTTAAAGGGGTTTCCCAGGTAGTGGGCAGTATCTTCCCTGGAGTCTCTAGGACATCTCTCACTTCTGTTAAAGCTGGCAGGGTTGAAGGCTCTACTGTGGAGCCCAGGCTAAAAGGTTTAGTCTGGGCTTCCTGCAAAGGTTTTAAGGACTGTTAGCAGGTAGTAGGTGGTGTATTACCTAGGATCCCTAGATCCAGTCTGGCCTCTGATGGGGTAGTCGTGTGTGCAGTCCGGGTTTGTTGAGTAGGCTTAGAGGCATTTTGTGGGCTGTGAGCATTGGACAGCATCTTACCTGGAGTTCCTAGGACTAAGCTGTCCTCCTTTAATAATTCCTGGGCTGAGGACTCTAGTATGTAGTCCAGTGGCCTCATGAAAATTAATATCTAATGAAATTTTATTGCCATCTATTTTGAAAAGGATAATGTATTTGACCAGTTCCATGTATGTGGATCTCTGTATAAGTTCTTGCATATTTGGTACTAGGGGTTATTACAACAGAATTTACATAATAATTTTAGTATTTGTCAGTTTTACTTCATTAGATTTGCACTTTCTGCTTTAAACACCAATGAAAGTGCTTTAAATATAGTGGTTATGATGGGCATTATACAGACTGTGTTAATGAACTCCAAATAAATCAAAACTCTATGAGAAAAAAATGGACTTTTCATTGCTATCTTCTGATTTACTTGTAACTGTAAATTATAACCACATCCTACTAGAATCAAAGTTAATCTTATTCCGAGTATATTTAAATTTAATAGGAAATGATAATTCTTTGCAGGTCTGTACAAATGAATTCAAACAATAGAATGTCAGTAATTCTCTTTCACTTTAAGTCTTCTAATATGATGTCAGAGATTTTAATATTTTTGTTTTGTGATTTTCTGCTATCTTTTGGAAGAAGTCGCATGCTATATAACTTTATAACTTGGAGCCACCTAACTTCATTTTTATTCTGAAATTTCTATTTAGCCTCATCTGAATAAGCTAGTATAAACTCCATGTTTTTTACATGATAATCTTAATCTTCCTTGGGCTTTCATTATATTAGATCCAGACAAATGTCTTTATCACATAACTTATCTGGAATTTTTAAGGACATACCAGTATGTTCACTCTTTTCTTGAGTCTCTGATATTGTTGATATTGACTAAAAAAAAAATGTTTTTTTGTTTTCTTTGTATGTCAAACTAAAACAGAAGAAAGTTTCAGTCTTTGTCGTAGCTACTCTGAATGCATGCACACCCAGGTAAGTCCATACATTTAGAAGGTATAGCTTTTTAGCATACATGATAAATCATTAGTACCTGTATAATGCTCTTATCTAAAAGGAAATGGAGGGGGAGTGGATCTGGAGAGGTGTTGGGGTGCTAAGAGAAGCAGAAGAAGGGGAAATTGTGGTAGGGATGTATTGTATGAGGGAAGAATCTATTCCCAATAATAATAAAAGTAAACAAACAAATAAAAAAGAAATCTATTCACAATAAAATTAAAAAGTAATATTTTTCTTCATTGCAAATGTCAGAAGTCCAAAGCCAAAGTGCTGGTACAGTTCATTGTTCATTTTCCATTTTGATCATTTCCTCCTCTGCCTCCTACACATTCTAATGGCTCTATGCATTGTACTCAGTGACTCAGTGTTGAATAAGTTACAGATTGATTGGGTGTATGAAATCATTCAGTAGAATCTGTAGGAGTTCCATGACTATACCACAAAGAAAACCCTTTTGATGTATTAGATGAATCATCCATATTTGTTCTGTTGTTTTTCCAGATCATACAGAAATACCTCATGAGAACAGAAGAGACAAAATAAGGAAAAATGATTGGAACGTCATTCTTAGTAAGCTGTGTAACTCAAGTTGCTTTCCCCACCAATGACTTTCATTGCTTGTTAATGTTACTCTTCATATATTTATATTTCCCTGAAAAATCTCCAAATAAAGTTACAACTAATGTTTGACATGAGTCATATTTTTTTTTACTGGTTTTAGATGTTAGTTGATACTGATGCTATTTCCACTTAAAGTTCTTATTTTGATAAAGAAAAAAATGATTCAAAATTAGAAGTTTTCAAGATTTTTATTTTGGTTTCAAAACATTTGTCTTACTTCTTGATATGTATTAATATTTGCAAATGAGGGCTAGGCTTGTTGGGGTTTCTGTTCTGCCCAGTTCCCACAGCCAGTAAGCCCCAAAGAAATTACACAGAAGTCTATATTAATGATACACTGATTGGCCCATTAGCTCGGGCTTTGTATTAGCTCTTATATCTTATATTAACCCATTATTCTTATCCATGTTAGCCACATGGCTTCGAACCTATTTTGGTGGGGTAGGTCACTTCTTCTGTGGTCTGTGCAGGACTCCGAGAGAGCTACCATCTTCCCAGAATACTCCAGTTCTCCTTGCTCTGCCTCTACTTCCTGTCTGGTTGTCCCACCTATACTTCCTGCTTGACTCCTGACCAATCAGCATTTATTTAAAACATAATTGATAGAATACAGAATTGTCCCCCACCAAATATGGACATACAATTTTTACCATTACATTATGTGTATATAGAATTGTAGAATAACTATTTTTTTCTTATCATCTCATATAACATACAAATATGCATTAAGATTAAATTGTTCCAAAAAATTAAAATAAAGTTTCTGTATTCTAGAGAATGTTAGATGATTGATGATAGAAGACCTCGTGACAAAATTAATTTTTTGTTTTATATTTCTATTACATTATTTTAAATTACCAATGAAATTTACACTTTAAAATATATTGTTTGTTAAGTATTTTATGATGCCATTTATGACCAACTGACATTCATGGGATGATTCTCACCTATGATTTACATGGTATTATGGTATTGTGGTTCAAATCTTTCCCAAAGGCCATGAGCTAAAGGGATTGTTCAGCAATTGCATAAGGGTACTAAGAGGTGATGCATCTTTCCAAGGTAAGAAATGGGAGGAATCGTGTTGTAGTGGGACCCAGGCTGCCTGTGCTCTTTCTCTGTCTCTTACTCTGCTTATGTTGCTCTCTTCCTCCTTCTTTCTCCTTCTATGTGATGAAATTTCTGTCATCTTTCTGCCTGTCTATGTTCTCTCATTCGTCCCTGGCATAAATGAAGTGAATATGCTCTTTTACAACACGCTGCAGATCTGCCTCACCAGTCCTCAAGGGACTGAAGTAAGTTGAAAATAAAACTGAAATTGAGTATAAATTAATTGTCATTCTTTCAAATTACTTTCTTGTGTATTTTACACATCCCAAACCCATTTCCCTAAATTTTACATAATCCATGGTACAAGGAAACCCTAACTTTTGATACTTTAAGATTTAAAAACACACATAATTTATAAATCTGTGGTGAGTAAAAAAAACATAATATACATATTTCACACCTATTTTAAAATTGTATTCAATTTGCTATAAAATAGGAAAAAATTGTTTAATATTTTCTTAGACCAAAATTTAAGTTCTATACACAATAAAAACTATATTCAAGTTATGATTTCCCTCCTGTTGAGCAAATTTAAAACAAGGACAATAGCAAAGCTGTCATGAAAAGGGAAAAGTACTCAAGGTGCAAGCTCTATACAAAGAACTATAGGCAACAATGGAATGCTGAGAGCAGGAGAGCAGTCCCACAAATGAGCACACCATTTGGTTAGACAATAACAAATGGACAGCCTTAAACATTCATAAAAGTAAAATTTTTATAGAATGGAAGATTATGCTTATATCTTTAACAATATGTTTTATGTCTGATACCACACACTATGTAAACATATACACACAAACAAGGAAAAATGGAAAAGGAAACCATGGGTATGAAGAAAACATGGAGGGGAATATGGGAAGCTTTCTCGGGAAGAAAAATCAGGGTGAATGATGTAACTATATTCTCAAAAGATTAATTCATCAACCTAGAAAAGTTCCTGCTTTTGCTTTAGTTTATAAATCTGTTTATAGATTCCTTTTTACTTGTGACAGAGTTGTTAATAGTTTTGTATTTTGATTACAAACTTGAATAATTTTCATAATGGAATATATTTTACAAAATGCATTGAGTTGAGTAAACAGTTTTTTTCTTACATAATTGGTAAGTATTGTTTACACTGATGAAATATCACTGCAGATTAATTCATGTGAAGGCTATATTCTCTCTGAATTATGTTTTTAAGCAGTAAATGCTCTTTCAACCATATCTCATTAATCATTTAATTAGTTTATGAACCACTCTGCTATCCTTCCACAGTCACCGTACAATTAAAAGGAATTTTAACTGATGACAGAAAACAAGTAAGTTCAATTATAAATGAAGCCAGCTAAGAAAAGTCAAGAATAAATATTTATTAAATAATTGTTTATTGTATATAATTGCTAATATATATTCCAAGAACATTACAGAGAATTGAGATGAAAATAATGTAAATTAGTTGCTAATGAACATAAGACTTTTAATTTTAAATAAATGAAAGTCCATAATCTTTTGTACTAAAGTTTAATTTAAAAAATCTGATAATAATTTTGTGTATTACTAGAATTTAATAGATTGGCATTGGTAATAACCAATGAATTTTTATTTTAAGATCTGTGAGTCAGTAAAATTTACCAATTAAAATAAAAATCAAGTACTTTCTCTGTTGGTTTTGTAAATAATTATTGATGTTAGAAAAATTATGGAATATTTTATTAAGGTCAAAGACTTTAAAATTTTAGTAAAATATTTTGTGTTTGGAAATATTTACTTTTTAAAATTTAATTACGTGTGTGTGTACATGTGTATATGGTTAAATAAAAAAAACTGCAGTTGTGCTCAGAGGAACTTAAAGAGTGTTGGGTCACTGGAGTTGTTGCATGGGGAGTTGTGAACCTGTTAATGTGAGGACAAAAAACAATACTGGGTCCTCTGTAAAGTCATCAGTACATGTTCTTAATCATTGAAACACCTCTCAAACCCATGTAAAGATACTTTGAAGGCCTAGGTCTCATGTCAGGTGAAGCTTTTATATTGATGACATCCTAAAAATTTTGTTATTTAATAATATGCATTAATAATTCAAGAGCATTTAAAATTATTCCTAATAATGCTTTTTGATGTAAGTCCACAGACAAGGAAAAGTAGTTATAGTTTTACTGACTCACTGAAAGAGAAGTGGATTTTTTTAAGTATAAAGTGGTGGCTCAATCTTGTAATTCCTGTAACATGTGGGCCAGCTTGTTGGGGTATCTGTCCTGCCCAGTTCCCGAAGCCAGCAAGCCTCAAATGAAATCACACAGAGAGTCTGCGTTAATTATAAAGTGATTGGTCCATTAGCTCAGGCTACTTATTAGTTCATGTAGCCTATATAACCCATTATTCTTATCTATGTTAGCCACATGGCCTCAGTATTTTTCTCAACCGGGCAAATTACATCTTGCTTCTTGGTGGTCTGGGCAGGAATGAGGGAAGAGCTTCCTTCTTCCCAGAGTCCTCCTGTCCTCCCTGCCCCGCCTCTACTTCCTGTCTGGTTTCCCTGCCTATGCTTCCTGCCTGGCCAATCAGCATTTATTTAAAACATGAATGACAGAATACAGGCAATTTTCCCACACCAAATTTCAGTTGCATCTTATCATTTGCAATGAAGGGTAAGAAAGACTAGCAGGTGCATTAGTGTGCAATGGTTGCTTTCCACTAAACCTGTCTACCCAAGTTTCAATCAGCAGGAACCAAAAGGCAGAGTAGGGAACCAACTCCTGCAATTTAACCTCCATTCTCCACACATTAACTCTATAATGCCCCCACCATTCTCCAAACTATGCACACAAATATGAAGAAATGTAAATTTAATGCTTATCTCACAGGGTTGTGTAAATATTGTAACAAACTGAAATAATGCAAGCTAAATGTTCCTAGCATATGCCACACTGAATTCTAGCTTACACTCTAAATTATATTCTAAAGTTAACATGTGCCTCCCTCAAGGTTCTAAATCAAAATGTATTTAATAAATAAGAAACCTTTGTGATAAGATCAAATTTTGTGAGAAGCTAAGGAATATCAGTAAGAGGTTTATTCAACTTTTCAATCTATACAACAAAAGATACAAAAAAGAATTATGAGAAAACAAACACAAGAAACATAATTAGAACTAAACACTGCAAGAAGTTTTGTTCTTCATAGTAAAGTACACAGGATTCCAGCTGGGATACTGGAGCAGTGCTGATGAACAAAGACCTCCCTCAGTGTACCCAATTATTCAAGTAAGTACACTTCTTGATTCAGATAGTCATCACCTTTTTCTAGGCTTCTCCCCGCTAGATAGAACAAATAGAAAATCACACAACAATCATCCAATCATCTTTCTGTTAAATATGCCACTGATTACTGTAATTGAGCCCAGGAGAAGTCAACACCTGGTTGGAAGTTAAGAGAAAAGCAGACAATACAAAAACAGTCTCCTAGATTAGAAAACTCTTGAACTTTTGAGATATGCAAATGCATGTAAATATAGGTTCTGTGTTGAATGGGTCAACAATATTCATAATTTCTACAGAAAACTAGATTCATTTCAAAAGCAAATGGAATTTTTTCAATCAAAATTATAAAGCATTAGTGAAAACTAAATGGCCAGAGGTTGTGTTTAGGATTGGATTACACACTGATGAATGTAAACAGAATACATAATTTTAAGACAATTCAGTATTGATACTGTGAAAATAAGAGGAAAAACTCATGGAAAGAAGAAGCAATCATCCAGTCCAGAGATGACGTACAGTACATACAATATGAAGGAATTTAAGGAATGGGTTAAGGTCATACTTTAAAAATTGCTACAAAAATATAATTGAAAACTTGAGTCATACAGTCTTCTACACAATTCAAACATTGAAACTAATTTCCAGGGCACTACCAGTGGTTAAGCTCATTAGAAGCAGAAATTTTCATTTTTTTTTGTTTTTTTTTGTAACTAAACCAACTAAATATAATTTTCAGATTCTTCCCTCTCAGAAGAGAATGACTTACATACACACACAGACACACAGACACACTTTTATGTGTGAATAAAATAGTGTCTAATATCTTAGCTATTATTTCATGTTCTACATTGTGAACCATTAGTTATGGATGTCCCCATTTGTAATGAAGCTTCTGAGCCCATTTTCTAAAGCATAGTTACTATGTTTTTAATTCTTCCTTAGTCTAACATTATTCTGATTAGAACTTGTCCTAAAAAAGACCATTCATGAATACTGTAAGACTACTAGTTTCTATTATTGTCAATGATACTGCAGTAGATTTGGGTGGTCTCCCTCCTCTCCTGGGCTTCCCCTGGGATCATTCTTTCTTGCATTGGCTTATGATCATTTTAAAGTGGTGATCAACAAAGCTCATTTTTCTGGAAGGCAGAAAATTTCCAAAATGTTGGAATTATTTATCATATAGCCAGTATATTCATATTATTTATCAGCTGAAGTACAAACCAATATTGTTCAAATTATCTCATCTTCACTTAGATAGGATGAATTAGATTGTCTGAAACATTTCAATTTCACATTCATTTTTTTGTGTTTTTATAAGTTTATGTCAACTTGTAACTTTATCTTATCTTCCAATGCATTTTCACGTCTTGTGTATGAGGGGTGTGCATATTACAGGTTTTCTAGAGAAAAATAAAGTTCTTTCATTACTAATTTTTTTCTAACAAATTATTATTTTTCATGATATGTTAATTAGCATTACAGAAAAATTTTATAATTTTTCAATAAAAGTAATATTTTATATTGCCAATGCAGGAATCCCCTGTTAATTCTAATATACAGTATTTGTATCTATATATAGTTATCTGGAATATAGAAATACGTAGAACTCATACGGAATACAAAGTGGCTGAAAAACTGCCCTGAAGTTCAAGCCATTGAGATGCCAGCTGGCCATCTCAACTGCTCAATCATTGATATCATTTGAATCCAAAGATTTAAGTAGTGTCTTAGTTTGTTTTCTGTTACTAAAGATCATGATGAAAAAATTCTTAGAGAGGGAAAGATCTCATCATACATCTTACTTATTATTGTGTGAAGTCAGGAAAGGTGGGTAGTCAAGGAAGCAATCTGGACACAGGTTCTGAAGCAGATGGTATGGACGCATTAAAGCCCATTTGTTTGCTCATCCTTACTTGTTCAGTTTGCTTTCTTATGGAGTCTAGAATCACCTGCTCTAAGGTGGGCACCACCCACAGTGTGATGGCCTTTCTGTGTCTATTATTAATAAAAAAAAGCTTTCCACATTAGTCTAAGGAAATTTAATTAAGACATTTTCTCAACTGAGGTTCCTCTTCCCTGATAACTCTTACTTGTTTCAAGCTAACAAAAAAAAAAAAAAGGAAAAGGATAATCTTTCCCTTTTCAACTTGACACACTAACAAATTTCTATTAAACCAAATTCTTTCTTGTTTACCCACAATATATTATAGTAACATCAATAGTGCAATATAATACATAGGAAAAAAACAGATTGAGTATAAAAGATAGAAATTTAAATATTGGGTACTTGTTTTACTTAGAAAGAGTAAGTTCCATACACTTTAAAGTGATATATCATGATTGAATTTACCACAGGAGATAGGTGTGTTTGACATGATTCTTTAAGACACAGCAACAGAACTTTCTAAACAGTGTTATCTACGATTTCTACATGTAGTAACTTCTATTAGATATTAAGAGCTATTTTGTGAACTGTCAATATGTAAACAAATAAATAGTTGTTATTGTTCACTTCATTCAACCATAATTTCTCTTTTGTCCTTTTCTTTAAAAAAAAAAAAAGTCCTTCCTGGATTCCTGTTGTGTTAGAAAGTCATGTCCCTGCTAATACAAATAAATTTTTTTTCTAGATACATTCAGTACTTCAGAACTACATCATTACCAAACACTTGATTATCTGATGCTGGATGACATAGTTATCACATATTTTATTTAGTAATATTACATTTGTAATTTTGTTCAATTTTGAATAAGATCTTGAACATTCAATATTGGTGTTGGAACATGCTCTTAAGATTGAAACAGGACAGCCAAAACAATAAAGAAACTTCAGGAGGCATCACCATCCCTGACATCAAGCTCTATTACAGAGCTCCAATAATGAAAACAACTTGGTACTGGCATAAAAAACAGAGACGTTGACCAAAGGAAAAGAACCAAAGACCCAGATATTATTCCACACACCTATGAACTCCTTATTTTTGATAAAGAAGCTAAAATTATACAAAGGAAAAGAGAATGTACCTTCAACAAATGGTGCTTGCATAACTGGATATCAACATGCAGAAGAATGAAAATAGATTCATATCTATCCCCATGCACAAAACTCATATTCAAGTGGATTAAAAACCTCAATATAGATATGACCACACTGAACCTGAGAGAAGAGAAAGTGGATAGAGATCTTCAATGCATGGGCACAGGACATGACTTCCTAAATATAACTGCAGCAGCACAGGCACTGAGAGCAACAATAAGTAAATGGGACCTCAGAGCAAAGAAAACCATCCCACAAATCACAATCCCAAAGAACCTAGACAGCAATGAGGACCATAAGAGAGACATACATAGATCTAATCTACATGGGAAGTAGGAAAAGACAAGATCTCCTGAGTAAATTGGGAGCATGGGACGTAGGGATAAGGTTGAAGGGGAGAAAAAAAATGTAGAGCTCAATAAAAAAAGAATAAAATGTCCCATTCTCTGGAAACTGAGAAGCAAAGGACACAGTCAATAAGAAAAAAAGGCTGCCTACTAAATGGGAAAAGATCTTCACCAACACCACATCAAAGTACTGATCTCCAAAACATATAAAGAACTCAAGAAATTAAACATAAAAATTTTAAATAACACAATTGAAAACTGGGGTACAGAACTAAACAGACAATTCTAAAGAAAAGAATCTCAAATGGCCAAAAGATCCTTAAAGAAATGTTCAGCATCCTTAGCCATCAGGGAAAGGAAATCAAAACAACTCTGTAATTGTAATTGCCAGAAACTGAAAACAAACCAGATGTCCCTCAACTGAAGAATGGATAAAGAAAATGTGGTGTATTTTCACATTAGAATACCACTCAGAAGTAAAAAACAATGACTTCTTGAATTTTGTGTGTAAATGGATAGAGCTAGAAAGCACTATCCTGTTTGAGGTAACCTAGACCCAACAAAGATCAATATTGTATATACTCACTCATAAGTGGATACTAGCTATAAACAAAGGACTTTGAGCCATAGTTCATGATCCTAGAGAAGCTAATAACGTGAAACCTAAGAAAAGCATATCTAGATCCACTTGAAAAGTGGAAACAGAAAAGATCACCTGACAAAATTGGAAGCATGGGGTGGGAGGAGTAAGGACGGTGGAAGAAGAGGAGGGGATAAGGGGAGGGGTGAGGAGAACTTGAGTGAATGGGATAGTCGAGAAAGAGGAAGGACAGATAAAAGAACAAGGAAAGAGATATCTTGATTGAGGGAGCCATTATAGGGTTAACAAGGAAACTAGCTCTGGAGAAATTCCTAGGAATCCACAAGGATGACCTTAGCTAAGACCCTAAGCCATAGAGGAGAGGAGGTTAAATCTTGACTGATGAATATCTTAAATATCACCATAGAACCTTCATCCAGCAACTGATGGAAACAGAGGCAGAGACCCACATCAGAGCACTGAATTGAGCTCCCAAATATCAGTTGAAGAGTGTAAGGAATGAGAATATGAGCAAAGGGGTCAAGACCATGATAAGTACACCAACTGAAATAGTCCACCTGAACTAATGGGAGTAAACCAACTACAGCCAGATTGGGAAGAAACAAACAGGACCAAAGTAGCCCCTCTGAATGTGGTTGACAGTTGCATGGTTGGGGCAGGCTAGGTGGCCACTGGCAGTGGTACCAGAATTTATCCTTAGTGGGTGTAATGGCTTTTGGGGAACCTATTCTCTTTGGATGATAACTTGCTCAGCCTAGATATAGTAGGGAAGGCCTTGTACCTTCCCGAAATCAATGTGCTTTATCTTCTCTGAGAATTAGATATGGGTGTGGTGGGAGGGTATGTGAAGGAAATGGGAGGAGGGGAGCGAGTGGGAACTTGGATTGGTATGTATAATGAAAAACAACAGTTTGTTTTTTTTTAAAATAATAAAAAAGAAGAATGCATGATGAACATTGCTTTGGAGAACTGTGAGAGAGGCTCCACGAAAAAAGGCAGAGGGCCTTTGCCTCAGGTACATTTGTTACCCTAGTTTGTTCCTGAATATGATTTCGTTTTTCCTGCAACAAATATTCTATTTGATTTATAAGATATGCTTATTCTTGTTGGATGTTGGATCATAGTTCAAGGACCCCATCTGATGAAAGGATGTGCTTAGTACTGTCCTCAGTGTACTCTGACACTGGATATGACCCTCTTCCTTGTTTTCGTGCTTTCTGAGATATGATCTCTATATGTGCCAGGCACTGGGTTTAAACTGGTCTGTCCTGAGAAAGTTCTGGGAAAGAGCTGCTCTTTTCATATTTAATATGTCCTTACTGACATTTATTTACATGTTTTCTGGTTTTGCTAAAAGTCATAATTTCTGAACTCCATTAATCATCCTTCTATCACTGCTTTCTTTGTTACATTAATGTATAAAGTTACATTGAAACAGAAATAAGGTTGTCTGCAGCATTAGACTATATCCCGCCCCATTCGTTCATGTCCTCGGATCTCAGTTCTTCCAGACACAGACTGCACAGGTAGATTAAAGTTGACACCTGGGGATCCACAAACCTTTCAAAGTCTCCTCTCTCTAAAGACAGCTTCATCCCAGTGTGATGAAACTGTTCACTTAACAGAAAATTTCCTACTTCTAGAATGGAGATGTCTACATTGCCCCTTTGCAGAATCACACCCATGACTAACATCCCTTAAGCTGTCAGGATGCCTTTCAATTGTTTTTAGATGAATTCTATGCCAATTTACATTTGACTCAACAATACGATCCTATTAATCTGTGGCATACTAGGTTGGCAGCCTCATTCTTCCCTCTATCACATCCAGACAGCTGCATTATCTTGATTTATGGCTGCAGAATGACAGTGGCTCCACAGCATCTTACACTTTGTCCCACTGAATTGACTTGGCATCATCATCAGAGTGTGCACTATACATTACATCCTCAGGCTCAAGTAGAATTTTAGAAGATGCTTAGAAATTGGATCTTAGTTTTACGGCTGTGAAGAGAGAACTCATTACCATATGTAACTTCCCATTTCCATTCGCCAGTTTTTCCTGTAATTTTTCCTCTATTTTCAAGACTTCCCACTGAATGAGGAAGTAAAATATGAAGGATGCTTAAACCAATAAATAGTACTCTGTGCCAAACCATATTTGTTCCAAACAGGGTGAAGGAATTGTCATGAAAATTAGTTGATATTCAACAGCAGTGGTGATGTAGTTTCACGGTAATCCATGAGTATGATGAATATAACTGCTCCCTAAGAACTGCCACTTCCTTCCTTATGACTCTTAGTAGTGGATTACTCAGGCAGTTAAAAGTAAGGAGTCATTGAAAAGTGTATGATTCAAGCAATACCTCATTTCAAAAAAGAATAGCATGCCAGTTTCCAGACTTATTCTGGTTCTTTTGTAGACTTACAATATGAAACGAATGTAAATCAGAATAATTACATTTATTCTGTGATGTTTATCATACGTTAGTGATCGGCGATCATTTCTCTTGTATTTTAGACAGAATGCTCATGCAGGAGGAGTTATTGAATAACAACCATTTTCTTAAGCAAAGCAGTGATTTTTTTTTCTGTCATTCTACTATTCTCCTAATCTTAGTATGTATTGTTGAGAAGATCTAGGGAGATCCAACTTAACATGTTCAACTGAACACAGAAAAAGTGACTTGTTTTATTCATATACATAATTATAATTTGCATCAATTTCATTTGGTTGAGTGCACATCTAACACAGCAAGGTAATTTTCTAGCAATGTAAATGTGTATGTTCTATGGAAAAGCTGATGTTCTCCTACTTCCCTGAACAGGAGGACTCGATGGTCCATGATACAAGCTCGTGACTCAACAATGACCTGCATGGAGCATAAATAACACGACTTCTTTTTTTCTGTTACATGCTTTTGAGGTTTTGAAGTCAATTGACATTGTATTGGCTATGATTAATGTGGTATAGTAAACTTATGCTAGATACCAATGAGTTGGAAAATCAAAGATCACATTTCATGTGAACCAATAATTATTTCTAGATTGTCTACAATTTCATTACCTTTTTTGGTTAAGTTGATACTAAATTCTCTGTTACTACTGTCACCTATCTTTACAAATCCAGCAGCTTTGGCAGTTAATAAAGTTTGCTCCCCTTCTAGAAGATCAAAGTTCAGTTCCTAAAACCTATCTGGTGGCTCATAACTTCCTATGACTCCACTCCTAAGGGATTAAATGTTTCCTTCTAGTCTTCACTGTAATAGCATTAAATGGCACACACACACACACACACACACACACACACACACACACAGGTTTATATACATACACATACACATACCTAAAAACTAAAACTAAGTATAAGTAAACCAAAACAATAATCCACTTATATGTAAATCAGAAGTCTAGTAGAGATCTCATTGGGTGAAAATAACTGTCTCACAGGTTGTTTACAGTTTTGGAAAATTCATTTGCATTTTTCAGTTTCTGTCCTGGACCCTTTCTTCCTCCTTCCTCCTTCAAAGCCAGGCACCTTAGTTGGGAAATTTATACTTGTTATCTGATTGCTTTTTTTTCTCATAGTTTAGAAACTCCTCTAACTATGTTATATTCTCAAAGATATCTCAGGAAAACCTCCCAACCTCAGTGTTAAATTATACCTGTAAAGTTGCTTTTTGATTGGAACGCTGTTCATTCTTCCATCTTAGGGATCAGGATGTAAATTTTAGAAGTATCATTTTGTCTCCGACAATAATCCTGTCCCAGATTTTAAACTTGCATTAGTACACTGCAATTTTCAACACCATCAAAAATTATCCAGAGACTATCAATAAAATAAGTAAACAAACAAATAAATAACTAATGTGATCTGAGTTGTAAGAAGAAAGAATTACTTGCTTTAAAAAGTCTATAACTCTGGGAGCCGGAGAGATCATTCAGTGGATAAGTAAACTTGATGTTCTTCCAGGGAACTTGGGTTTGATTCCTGCAAGCCACATAGTTGTTAGCAGCCTTCTCCAACTCCAGGTCCAGGCGATAGATCCTACCTCCTTTTTGAGTTTCCACAGACACTGTGTACATATGGTGCACAGACACCAATGCAGACCTAACACTAGTACTGTAGAAATAAATAAATGGATTAGTTAATTTAAAAGATCTACGTGGTGATAGTCTGTGAGAAACTTATGAAGGCTCAGAATATTGTAGACACTGCCAAATGATCTGGAGTTCTCGTTAATTATTTTAGTAGCCACTCAGTGATCACATCTGTGTCTAACCTGTGATCTCTGTGACTATCAGATAGAGTGGTATCCTCTAAGAGCACTAGCTTCACCCATCAGAAGCTGATGAACACTGTCAACAGATAGAACCTGAAATCTTCAGGGAGATTTCCGCAATGTTGTCTTCCAACAACTTGTTGTTTTCCACCAATGTATTTGAAAATTGCCCTGGTTTATGATTCCTTTTGATTACAAATATAAAAGTTTCATGAAAACATTTCCACACTGGAATATATTATTTGTGTAAACCTGAGTCTGCTTGCACTCCATGGTCGCTCATGTTTGGCTCACAGTTTTGGTTTCTTATTTTTCTTTGAATTGATAAGCTGTGGTGTTTTCATTTTTTTTCTTTTTTTGGCTTGTTTCTTTCTTCAATAACAGCTAAGCCCCATGGAATGATCCTGAAGCTTCTGAAGCCAGTGTCTTTGATATCAGTATATTACCAGTTAGCATAGGGAAAAGACTGTCAGTCTTAGACACTTGTAGAGTGTGATAAATGTAGAGCGTTCCACAAAGGCCAAAGCTATTAATAATGCTGGCATTATGCAGTAATAAACAAACCTATTTATGGCAACACAGCATTATGCACTTTTGACTGAGATAGAGGCTCCTGATGCCAAAAGAATTGGCTTGAGAATCTCATTGAAATTACAAAGATTAAATACTAATTACTGGAAGAAAATGGAATAGCTCATCCTAATCCTTGCCTAACCATGGCTGTGTTTTCCCTTCAGTGCACATCCACATATGCATTGTTACACAGAGCTATGCCTTCCTAGTCCACACAAATTTTGTAATGGCTTGGATATGAGACACAGCCTTTTGTTTAATTCCCTTTTTGAAAACTAAAAGATATAATTCCATTAGTTGACCTCTCACATACTAGGCCCTAAGCAAATTATAATTGTTGTTGTTACTCTTTAATTCCCCCTTTGATACTATTATACTAATTAAGATACTTAACTGCATCTCAATGTTACAATCAATCAAATCCATTTCCTTCTCTCTATAAGGGTCCTATTATTTATGAGAGAGAAAGAAAGAGAGAGAGAGAGAGAGGAAGAGAAGAAGAGAGAAGCAGAGGTAGAGACAAACAGAAATTTTTGCTCACCTAGGATAAATGGCTAGAGTCTCATATTTGGCTACAGATGAACTGATAAAATCAGCAAAACCTTAAGCAAATGTTTTCAGAAACCAGAAAACATGCAGTGCAAAGCTATAATTCTAGACAGAAAGTCAACAATGAAGTGAGCTCCAGCATTTTACCAGTTTACTTCCAACCAAGCTCCATTTCTAAGATGCAATTCTGGGTTAGGAATCACAGTAGTGGTGGGAGCTTGCCACATTTAAGAACAAAATAGGGTTTGTTGAAAAGTAACATAATACCTGACATGAGGACTAGAGAAGGGGGGGTGGGGAGAGGCGGAACCTGAATAATCTCATTGTCTTTAAAGCAGGGATTCTCAACCTTCCTGTTCTGCAATCATAAATTATTTGGTTTGCTCCTTCACAACTGTAAGGTAAGGAGCAAATGGGTTCTTAAGCTGGATTGAAATTGAGCGATGTCAAAAATATTAAATGTTTAATAAAACATAAAAAATTGTGAAACTCAATAATCCAAAATTCTCAGTATAACCCCTCTAATTACAAGAGTTTAGGAGATTCTGAGGAGGAAAAAGTTCTGCAGACATGAACAGCACATGAGAATGTTATGAAATTTAGTATGCCAACAGTCAGAGAGGAGAGAGAGAGAAAGAGAGAGAGAGAGTAGTGAACATGAGAATAGGTAATATGAGAACTTTAGTAACATCCTTGATTCCACTCACCCCTAGTAATAAACTCTTGACATCTAGTTGTGCCCACGAACTCTAGAAAATGAACCACACATTGAAATCCTTATTGCTTATGTAGTTAGTCTCTATGTTACTTTATGGATAATGGAGATAAGTTTGAATGGTATGTACTAATTAGGCTTTTTTTTTATTTCATGTATAGGTATTGTGTTTGTGTGTGTGTGTGTGTGTGTGTACTGCTCAGATGTAGCTTATTAGCTTACTGCTTAACAACTGCTATTCTGTTCAGATATCCAACTATCAGTGGTTTATGAATCTACATTCATAATTCATTGGTTTTTGTACAGCATTATGAGCTTATTTTTCTTTAACTTAGTTTTAGATTTCTACCTGTTCTTTCAACTTATATATTGTGGTCTTGTTTTAAATTACTTGATATTTCAAAATTATTGAAAAATATATGTGCACATATGCTTAACTTAGAAAACATAGAGTGAATTAAGAATTTTATTAAAAATACTATTGTAGATATTCAGCAAACAGGGTTTTGCCAGGCAATATTGTCCATTTTTTTTCCTGCTTATTGAAAATAGAATGTGTTCTATTCCTTTCTATTATAGATGCCATTCACTGACTTTAATTCTGACTAACACTTGTCAGAGCTTTATATTCCTTATATTGGTACAATGCCATGAATGAGTTCCATTTTTTACCGCTTCTTGTGTCAAACATTTAAATTAAATTTTTGGAGTTATTTTTGTGTCAGATATTTGAATTAAAATGTACTAAGTTAATGTCTACATGTCATTTAAATATTAAAGTTTTCTATTTATACACCTAATAAATTCAGAAGAGGATCAACACTTAACAGTGAATATGAGGGTGGATTAAGCATAAAAGTTCATAATTATATATAACAGAACCTCAATCTACAATATTTATTTAAATCATAATTTTTTTCTGCCTTAATTTCTTAAAAGGGAAAATCACAGAAATAGAATCTCTAAAACTACTTACTGTTGGTATCCTACTCATAGAATGTGTTGCACCTTAATATTATTAAATTATATTCTAGATTTTATAATATTAATGAGATAATAAAGCTGTTAACTTGATTCTTCTACATGGGGACATCAGAAATATTTGTTGAAGATGATAATTTTTGAATGTGTCAATATGAGATGGTTGTAATTTTTCTAATGATATTTAGTTTTCTATATTGTTTTATTGATCTGCATGTCAATTTTGTCCAAGTTTTTATTACTATGGTGTTGTAATACAGCTTAAGTCTGGCCTGATAAGCCCTCTGGTTTTTTTCCTTTTTGTTCAAGATTGCTTTGGCTATGCAAGAGCTTTTGTGGCTCCATAGAAAGCCTATCCACATCAACAAATGACCAGGATGGCACGAAACTCCCAAAGGTGCACAGGGAGTTAACCACTAGTCATGTGATTGTACTTAAGACCCACTAATTGGGTATTGTAACTCTACTGTAGCTACCTGTAGCTGATGGATGCAATAGTCTCTAGAGAAGACTTTACTGTTGCCATATTGATGAACCAGTTTAATTTCCATGTATACTCTAAATCCCTAACTTTATATCCACAGATAAGCATGCCTTTTTCCATCACTAGACCTCTTACCAATCAATGTAGACAGAGGTGATCACAGAAATCCACAACTTGTCAAAATCCAGAGAATACTGACCATGGGGTTCCCTTTCCCCTTGATACTTATGCAGCACAACTTCTATAGCTAAGGTCATGGAGCAGAGTGGAAGAGAAGGTTCAAAAGATAAAATCAGGAAACCTGGGCATCTTCTACGTGAGTGACTTCTGTATATGACAGGAAGTAACATTCAAGAAATGTTAACACTACGGCTGTCTAAACAAGACCTAAGACCTGCGCAATGACAGCACTGGTTGACGAGCCAATGTGGACAAAACAAATCTTTCAAATCTCCACGCCTAGATGAAGGTCTACTGACTATTAATGCTTGTTAGGAGGGTTATTTTTCCCTCCATGAAAAAAAACCCTTGATAGGTTTTCCAATTGTAAATGGTTATTCCTAAACACATGTATATATATGATATATATGAGCAAGACTAAATAGACTCATATATATATATATATATATATATATCAATGAAAATTAAATAATAAGAATTCATTAAGTTAGAGAGAGTTAGCAGAAATAGAAGGAGTTAGAGGTGAGAGATACGAAATGGAAATGATGTGTAAATACAGTATACTTATTCCAAAATGATAAAATATATGAATACATGTCAGAACATAATGCACAGGTTTAAATATAACCAAAAAATATTAGCTAAAAATTATTTTAAATGATTGTGTTGTACTCAATAACTAATGATTTTGAAAAATTCCAGGACAGTGTTAGTAGGAAATCAAAATCGTTGCATCCCTGCTGCTTTTCATCATATTTCTTCATAAAATGTAGATTTAATTTTATCAATTAAATGCTAAGTAACATCTAGTATAGTTTTATATTTAATATATAGGATAGCAGCATAGTATTTTTTATCTTGTTCACTTTAATTTTGGGTAAATCTTAGATGTAATATATTATTTCCCCAGATTGCAAATAGAGGAAATACCATAGTTTAAATTATTATCCACTTTGTCCCTATGTATTTTGTGAGAATTTCCTATATGTATATAAAGCTTTTGGTCAAACCTACTCTCCAATCTATCCTCTAATTCAACCTATCCTCCCTCTACGTTCCCTCTAAAGTTAATGTGCTTTGTTTGAATAGTCACTATTCCAATTCAGTGCTGGCCAGCAGGTGCATGGGAGTAAGACCACATACTGAAGCATGGGGAGCAATCCTCTTCTTGTTCAGCTAGCAGCTAGCAGTTACCACTAACATCTCACACAGCAGTGAAACTTCAGGAATCCCGCTCCATCAGTGTTGTTACTTAATTTGAGTGGAGCTCGTGTAGTTTTTGTTCATGTTGTCACAGCCACTGTGAGTTCATGCATCCAAGAATACTGTTAGGCTGGGCAAACACTGTTTCTCTACAATGTTTATTACTTCTAATAATATTTCCTTTTAAATTTATTTCTTTATTATTTGAGACTTTCATATACTAGGAATGTTAGCATCAATGTTAGCAGCACTCACCCTTCTTTTACTTCCCTTCCAACTTCTCCAAGGTCCCCACTAGCTTGCTCTCAAGGTCATATTTTCTTCTTTAATGATTATTTTTACACCACACACACACACACACACACACACACACACACACACACACACACACAGAGAGAGAGAGAGAGAGAGAGAGAGAGAGAGAGAGAGAGAGAGAGAGCACAGTACATATCCCACTCACAAACGTCCTATTTAGCCCATTTATTGTTGCTTATATGTATATGTGTTTAGGGACGACTCTTGGGATTTGATAAGATATAAGAAAGCTTTTCTCTAGAGAAAACTAGTTTCCTCTTCCCAGCAGCCATCAATTACCCATAGTGTTTCAAACAGGAATGGGGCTCTGTGAAATTTCCTTAACCATATTGGTATGTAACTGACATTAACTGACATTAGGCATATCTTGTTTATGCAACCATACTCTGAGATTTGATGGATGTTTTCTGCTTTGTATAATTTCTTCAAAACTTCCATTCAAAATTACTTAGTTCAACTCTTTATACTGTTATTCTCTTGCTTCCGGCATATAGATATAATTATACCACATATAAATTAGCTTACTACCATTTTAGATTAAAACAATGTGGCCTTTTAAGTGTAGGATACATACCCCCCCCCCCTCTCTCTCTCTCTCTCTCTCTCTGTGTGTGTGTGTGTGTGTGTGTGTGTGTGTGTGTGTTTATAGGAGACACACACACATACAATTGTGCTGAAATGCAGTGATGCTTCTTAAATGGAATATTTAGATCTTGCAATCAGATAATTTTAATCAGAAATAAAGGCCTGAAATGGAAAAATAATCTGAGTCTCTGAGAAGAAAACCTTTCTATGGGTGAGACTTCATTTTTTCAAGTGTTGGAACCACTCATCTTAGATCCTGTGCATGTGACGTGTCCCATGCAATATGAATTTTCAGCATTTTCTCACTCAGCAACTGGTAAAACCACCTAACATAACAGTAGGCTGAATATGCTAAAAACCAGTCTGAATAATGATCAGTAGTTACATAACTGTAGCTCATAAGTGAAATTCTCAGAAACTGTTTAATATTTTTAAGTTAAAATTTCTCCCATCACCTTTTCAAGTGCATAAGATTTTTTTAAAGTATCATTTTTATTAACTTTTTATACTGAATAGTTCTCTTGTGAAGAAAAGTGTTCTGTATCATATAATTTCTGCTTTTGCTGCTTTGGTTATTAAAAGTAATATGGAAATGTCGCAGATTCTCACATCTGTTCCCACATCTGTGTGTACCTTGCTCCAGAGGACGTTGGCCTCCGTGAAGACAGCTGCCTTCCTCTCACATCTGTGTGCACTGTCTTCAGGGGACAGTGACCTCCATGAAGCCAGAAATTTTCCTGACTCAAATAAATGCTTATCATTAGGAAACTCTGCCCATAAGCCTTCTGGAGAAAAAGTCACTGAGAACAGAATGCTCAGCTTCTCTTTGGAGAGGTTGGAGAGCAGAGAAGGGGTGAGATAAAAGCTTATTTATTGGTAGAAAATCATCTCTATATATCGATAATTAATCAAGATAGAAAATCAAGTCCAGTGATTTGTAAGGCAGAATTTGTTCATATTACTTTGGTTATTAAATAATTCAATAAGAAAATAATTAGAACCCTTCATCTTCGTACAACAAGCACTTGCATAAGTGAGTGCTCTCTGAGTTCCATGGTGGCAATTCCAGAATGGCATCATAAGTAGGCTTTCACACTCTGACAGTCTTCTAGGTCATATCATTTGAGATAAGGAGACTGAAAAAAAATCTTCAATTAATTGATTGTTATACTCCTTTATAAAGTGAGTTTCTTTGTCAGATATTATCTGTTAGAATATAATTCCGGGGAGTATTTCAGCTTAGAGCCTGTTTGCTCACCTCTGGTCTGCTCTCTGCAGTCTCAGTCTGTGTTCCAAAGAGCTGAGATAACAAGGATGGGTGGGTTTGGGGTCTGAGTGTGACTTGTAGATTTCAGGGTCCATGCTGTGATGTTGAGGTAGCCTACCTGTAGAAGGTTTGCCTTCTGGCTGGCTAGTACAGCAGAATTCTGGTCAGGGAGGCCTACAGCCTAGAGAGTGAGTTTTCCAGCTGAAGGGCTGGTCACTCACCTCTTGGTAAGCTCTGTGCAGGTCCTGTCTGTGTCCCAGAAAGCTAATGAGGATGAGGGGAGTAGGGGATTAGTATATAAAATGAGAAAAGTTTGTCTTATAAAATTTAAAACAATACAAAAAAAAAAACAAAAAAGGGAGAAATACTTTGATCAAAATTCACAAGTTATTTAAAGTTGAATTTATATATCCGTAGATTCCACATTCTTGCATTCCAATGAATGCAATAGATCAAAACTATCTGAAAAAAATATGCTGGAAAATGTGCAAACTTCAAAAAAAGAAAATAATCATGGTGTATCAAACCAAAAATATATTGGCTATAGCAATTCATACTGACAGAAAGTAAGAGTTCTAGCGCAGATGGTTGGCTGCCACTCATATTAAGAACCATTTGCTATAGCAAACACATACTCGTGTACTATGGTTTACCAAGGATAACCTGTCTTGTGCACAACGATCTTAATTCACCATGTTCCATTTTAAGAGTCTGTATACAGAAACAGATACTTGATATCCATCCTTAAAAACCTATCATAATATCTCCTCTTGATATAAACCAGTTTTCAATTGTGTCACTTATCAGCTCCTTGTTATTATGGTTCATTGTCAATGTGACCTTGGCTCGGATCTGTCCTTCAGATGTCTGGATGCATTTTAATCATACATATTTCAGGGCATTTGTTTCGATGATCTTTGGACATTCCGGTGGTGGGCTTTGAGTGAGATATCGGGACACAGTGAGATGAAATGAGCAAGATGGACCAAACAAGGCAAACAAAACAAATCAGGTGCAACAACAGCAACAAAAAGATGCTGACCTCCTGATAAAGAATTAGACCAGAGTAGGCCTTTTGGACTTTTTGTAACTTCAACTTTTATGTCATCCTTTATTTTGTCTTCAGTTCATGCTTATATCTTGAAAATGTTCAGTATATCAGCATCCATAATTACATATGTGAACCAATTCCTTAAAACACCCTTTCGAGTTTTCTCTCTCTGTCTTTATGGCTTCTCTCTCTCTCTCTCTCTCTCTCTCTCTCTCTCTCTCTCTCACTCTCTTTTTCTCTCTCTCTCTCCTCTCTCTCTGTCTGTCTCTTCTCTCCTCCTCCTCTCTCTGTCTGTGTCTCCTGTCTCTCTCTCCCCCCTCTCTCATCTGCCTCTATATACTCTCTATATATAATATAATCTCTCTATCTCTGTCATCTTTCCATCTGCCTGTCTTTTTGTCTATTATTCTATACTGCCTATCACCTAGGTATATGTGTGTGTGTGTGTGTGTGTGTGTGTGTGTGTTGAGTTTATTTTTCTTGAGATGAGTGAATCAGTGCAAATTTGTGTTTCCACAATATTATTTTTTCTGAAAGACAAGAAATGTTAATACCTATATATCTATTGCCATTGCTTTGAAGAGGAAAGCCTTGAGTGAAGCTCTGGTGCTATTTCCTCTGGCGGGGTCATCCTATTCGACAGTCATGTGAACATAAATCCTTGGTTGCATATGCTGCACATATCCCCTCTGTTTCCATTCTCCAGATGAAACCAATAAACATGCCGAAGTTACTAAATTTGAAATAGTCCAATTTGTATCAAATGACCTATAATTAGTAGTTTTTGATATTTAAAATACCTTATTATGTCTTATACCATGAAGATATTTTCATGTTTTAATGTTCTTTTGAATGCATGACAATGAAACTAGAAATTGAGTGAATCCTCATAAAAAATCAAAAAAGTAGACATAATTATTTTAAAAATAATTTTTAAAAGGGAGTGTTATTGCACTAAAGATCAACTAAAAATGATTACACGTCAAGAACTGCTTACACCAGCAGCTGCTATTGGAAATGCATAGACTTCATGCCTGGGTACTTTTCCATTTTGTTCCTTCATTCTCACCTTTGGCTCTGGCTACAGAAAAATGTGACATATTTCTGGTAAGGTGGGATAGATTCCATTTAGGGTGGTTGACAGAGCAGCAAAAAGTTTATTTTTGAAATGAAAGAGTAAACAAGTTGGGCTGATACACAGTCTGTACATTTCTCTTGACTGCTAGGCAACATAAGCTTTTTACAAACCAAAGATAAACTAGAGAAACTTGGCAATACAAATAACATTATAACCTTAATTTAAAATGAAAGTATGGGCATCTTATTGATATTAAACATCTAACATTATTACTACCCAGTTATCCAGTCACAGGCAGATACCTGGAGGTACAGTGCTTAAACCAAAGTCCCTGAATTCTCTATGCACGTGTTGAATGTTAAAAAATTAATAGAATATTATATAAAAATAAATATTAATTATAATGGATACTTATTAAATGCTAGTGAATAAGAGAAAATTATTTTGAAATGTATTATGTTATATCCACATGAAAGAGTAAATATTTCTTCACTTAATTTTAGGTCATAGTTCTTAGAATAATTACTACATCTAGACAAAATAAATAACTCATAAAATTTAACTGGTATCTAAAGATGTCAACACATAATATCACTAATAACATATAGATGTATTATTTAAACAAACGAACAACATTTTTTGAACACATAAAAAGTGGGGAGATGAGAGTCAAAAAATCCCAAATTGGCTCCAAAATGGTATAATCTAAGGCCCTTCTTTATTAAGGGAGAAAACTCATGGAATGGGAATGGGGGGTCCAACATCAAGGTGTGGAGCTCAGGAACAAGAGAGAGAGAGAGGAGGTGAGCTGGCCAGAACAGTGGACTTTTGGAAACCCAAAAGTCATGCTCCACCTGTTCAACCTTTTAAAGGTCATTGGCTAATGGAGGTTTCCCATCACCTCCCCCTTTTGTCTAACTAAGAGAGCTCCAAATCCAATACAAAACTATATAAGACCAGATATCAAGTATAAAACTAGAATTACAATCAGCTTAAATAATATTAAACAAGGAGCATATGTTAAATGTTTTAATAATCATTCATGCTAAGGAGTCTAAGTCTTATGATAGAAATGGCTCCTGGCCACCCAGCTAGCTTTACCCAAAATAACAACACACAAATTGTATTCTTTTAAAACACTGCCTGGCCAATTATTTTCAGCCTCTATTCACATCTTGACTAACCCATATCTAATAATATATGTAACACCATGAGCGGTGTCCTACCGGGAAGTTTCTAGTGTACGTCCATCTTGGGCTGGAGCTTCATCGTGTCTGGCTTCTCTCTGAGGAGAGGCACGGCAGTCTGTCTAACTTAGGAGAGGCGTAGCATCTGACTGAGCCATCTACCTCACTTCCTTCTTCCTGTTCTGTCTACTCTGCCCACCTAAGGGCTGGCCAATCAAATGGGCCAGGCAGTTTCTTATTAATTATCCAATGAAATCATCAGATAGATAGAAGACACACCTACATCATTTCCCCTTTTTCTTGTTTAAACAAAAAGACAGGCTTTAACTTTAACATAGTAAAATTACATATAACAAACAGTTATCATGCAAAAATTACAGTTATAATATTTATATCTACTTTATCTTTTATCATAACAAAGGAAAACAACTATAACTAATCTATCTATTCTTCTTCAGCTCCATCAAAGACTCCAGAAGGACACAATATTACCTAAGTAAATAAGAAATATGCAATTTCCAAACTCTAGAAATGATAGAGACATCTCTCTGCCTGGACAGTCACCCAAAGTTCTTTTGTACTGTTGGGGCATCCATCTTCAGCCTCTAGGCCCATAGTTTCCAGGAGACATTTCCATGATGCAGGAAATTTCAAAGGCAGTTCAGTCAGTATCTGCTGTGTCCTGCAGAATGTCTCACAGACTCTTTCATGAATCAGGAAACCCGAAAGATCATCTCACTTTTAGGCAAGTTCAGCAGTTTTCTTTCTGTGGGTTCTTTGTGTCCAGTTTATGCCAACAGTCCAGGCAAGAGCAGTTTCTTGCCCAAGTGGCTATCAAACTCCATAAGGATCCTCTTCGATGCCCATCTTCCTCTTGAAGTAGATTGGTGCTGCCAGGAGCTGACGTGTCTCATTATCATGAAAATTCCTAAGTTATTAAAACATTAAATGCCATATTTTGCAGTGAAAGATATGAGGAATGTCTATCTAACTGAAATATATCTCTCTATATATAGAAAATCTAACATGACTACAAGCTTAACTATTATTGATGACTATCCATCAACAACCTATATTTCCTAATTATACATTACATTTTAAATGAACTACACAATCACAATACCTTAATCAGTATCAGAAATACATATACATATAACAAAATTGACCTTAAATCTCTATCAATAAAGCAAAATCTATACCAATGCAAATTATTCATATCTATATCATATCCCCCTTTAAATGTAAAAGAACATTCATAAGCAATAGTTGGGAATATGGGCGCAGTTTTTTTCTCTCCAAACTGCTTCCTGCTGAATGGGGACGCTGTTAATCAGATCTTTCATGGTGTAACCTGTATGCCAGGTTCATCTCAGTCGTCAGTTGGGTGAAGTAATTTTCTGAAGTTGTTCACAGCAACCTTTCAGGAGGCCGTGGTCTATCATACCATATTGGGATAGATGCAATCCATAGGGTTTCATTTCCTGTAAAAACAAAAGAATCTCTTTTCCAAAGTATCATATCCTTAGATCCAAATTCTGAGGTCAAGGTATTTTCAAGATATCTTTCTTGGATTAGTTCAGCAGCATTTATAAACAAATATTTTTTAGTTGCTTCTTCCTCAGCATTCAAACAATTCAAAGAGAGCATAATAGCATACAGTATCAAGATTTTCTTTGTATTTTCCGTCTTTATGCGACTTTAACCTCTATTTCTTTTATTTTTACTTTTATTTTTTGAGACAGGTTCTCTGTATATCTTTGACCTAGAATAACTCTGTAAGCCAGGCGTCCTTGAACTCACAGAGATCCACTGTCTCTGCTTCCCAAGTGCTGGGATTAAAGGTGTGTGCTACCACACCTTGAACTCACGGAGATCTGTCTGTCTCTGCCTCCCAGGCATTGGGATTAAAGGTGTGCGCTGCCACACCTTGAAGTCACAGAGGTCAATCTACATCTGCCTCACAAGTGTTGGGATTAAAGGTGTGTACTACCACACCCAACTACTCTTTCTATCTTTTTTACTTTTAAGAACTTTAACCTTTAGCCTGTATATATTCCCAACACATAGTAAACCATTTAGACATTTTCTTCGACTTTGAATCTTTCTTTTACTGTATATCTCCCTTTTTTGGACCACATGAGTCTTTAATTTACGAAACAATATCGGTAGGACTAAAGCCGTGACTTTGACAGCTAGATCCAGTCCATTCCTTAGCTTTCTGCTATTCCAGCCTTGTGGCTGAGATACCCGCCAGAGCCATGTTCATTGCCACAATTCTACAGTGTTTCAAGGTCCCTGCCAAGAAGCAAGCTGCAACAGTGTTAAACAACAATCAAAAGCTCCATAGTCAGTACCGCCTGCTTGAAAGAGTCAGAGTTTGCCCTGGCAGGACGGCCCAGAAAGCCAGCATTTTAAAACAGCACAACTTTTTTTCCTGCTACAGCTGAAAACTGAAAAGCATGCATTCAATTTTTCATCGACACCGTTTAAGTGTTTGTGGCAGGACCTCTTAATGAGCTGCAGGGTTTTGCAGCTGAAGCTGACTCAGGAAGCCTCTCTTAGATGAGAGCGCTTGCTCAGACCCGAGAAGTTGCTGTTATCAAGAAAACATGCTTTACTCTAGTCTTTCCCAAGCTTTCTCAAGCTTTCTGTGGATCCAGTCATCCACGTTGGGCGCCATTCTGAAGGTATCTATGACTATCTAATCTTCAACCCCATCAAAAGCCTGAGAAGGGAGATAATATTACTTGATTAGGCAGGAACTACAATTAAGCAGCTTCTGAAATGTTTAGTAGATAACAGAGACAACTGGCTACCTGGGCAATCACCCAAAGTCTCATTTGCAATGTTGAAGCAAGCACCTTTGGCCAAGGCTTAGAGTAACTAACAGACCATTTTTAGAGGCAGGAAAAATTTCAAAACCATATTATCCTGTCTTGGCAAGGTTTGGCATGTTTTTTTATTCTGTTTGTCTAGTCTGGACATGGTGCACATTGTCAGTGGTTGAGGCATAGGCAGTTCCTTATCGAAAGGCCAGTTGTGCCAAAAAGAAAACAAGCTCCAAATGGAGTGTCTTCGGTGCTCAACATTTTCTTGTGAATAGATAGATGTTGTTAGGAGTAATCGTGTCTCATATCAACAAAACCTCAAGTTATTTAAATGCTATATTCTACAGATCTTTGAAGTGGTTGAAGGTTACCTATCTATGCATAATTAAATCTCTATGTAGCTAAAGAACCTGATTAGTCTGACTAAAAGTATAATAAACATGAACAACTACTGACCTATACTACTTAATACCTATATAACTTAAAGATTAAGACTTTATATCAGAATATTAAACAATCTTTAAACAACTGTGAGGTAAGGACAATAACATCAAAATGTAAACAATCTATATGTATCTTGATAAGAAGTAGAAATATATAATGCAATGATAAATATATCCCAAAATTGTATCATATCTTAAACATAGGTAGAAACATGAATGCATGCAATCTTACAAAATAACTTTGCACAGGTGTACAAATATTATAAACAGAAATAAAAGTATATTCAAAATAACAATTATAATTTGAACTTGTATCAATATACAAGAATCTATACCAATGTAAATTTTCCATTAATTTGGCTCGCAAGTATTTACTCTATTACTATTATTATTATCAGTGTAAGTTTACACTAACCTATGTATTATTCCATTCATTTTTTCCTCTGTTTTTTAAGGAGATCTCTGGCGCCACATAATTTCTACATCATTTTACACTGTAAAGTGGAATACATCCATTTGCCAGATTTTATTCCTTTGAATAAATGGGCTAGAGAGATGGCTCAGAGGTTAAGAACAATGGCCGGTCTTCCATAGGTCCTGAGTTTAATTCCCAGCAATCGCATGTAGCTTACAACCATGTATAATAAGATATTTTATCTTCAGAGTATTGGGGAAGAACATTGTTATCGTTTGTTATATTGGAAAACAAAATTTAGAATATATATGGTAAAATAGAAAACAAAATGTACCATAAACAAATATTTGCTGTGGTTATTACATTTGACTCATCATGGAATATGCTTTAAAAATTTTATGTGCAGAAGTAGGAAACAAAATACAAGTTTGGATAATTGGAAACCTGTTTTTCAATGTAAAAAAATAAGTGTTTTAATGTTGAGATTTTTAGAGATGAACCTTCTGAATTTGGATGGGTTTGAAAATATAGCTTTGTACACACCTTTTCATAATATATTAAAGTTGAATTTATACATATAAACTCTTTACATGTATGTAAGGTTTAATATACATGTTTATACTTTCTAGATAGAGCAGCTAAAATTAGATTCAATAAGTTCTTGAAACTCAGTCAAAGCTTTAGATGGGGTCTATAAAATTGATGTCCATATAAAACCATCAGAACTTTTCAATGTTACAAGAGACCAGTTAAATTGCAACATGAAACTGGGAGATTTGTGGTTTCATGAAGGAAGGAACTTGTTAAAAGTGATGGTGACTAATGAAATGATGTAGAAGGGAATCAAAAGTTTTTGTTATCAAGCAGAAAAATTTATAAAAAAATAAAAATTTATACAAATAAAATAGTTATATGATACAAATATCATCAACATTTTTGTACTGCAGTAATAGTCAACTAAGTAGATTCAAAATAATGAGTATGATAGAAAATTACCATAAATCTAATATTAAGTGATGCATATAGCTGGAAAATCTGAGGCATATCAAAATGAGTTAGAAAATATGTCTCCTGAAATAAAATATTTGTATAATACAGAAAGGTTTCCAATAAGCTACTTATTTTTAAAATTGTAATATTTAAGAATGGGAAAAATTAGCAGGTATCATACACACACACACACACACACACACACACACACACGGCAAGGGAGGAGCCATTTATTTATTCTATTTCTGTGGATGAATGTGTTTGTGATTCTTTAAGTTTCAGCCTTAATTCCCACAATAATATACTGCAATGCAAAATTGTAAGCCAAATAAATGCTTTCTTCCTTAAAATGCTTTTGTCAGACATTTGTCACAGAGGCAAAAATAAAACAAGAACACATACATAGGAGAAAATATGTGTATATTGACATAAAAATAAGATTACATCTTAAGGTGTTTCTGTGTCCTTTCCATGTTCTACCTCACATCATTATCAATGTCATTTTCAATATGTCCTAGGTTCACTTAGCAGTTCCATGATTCACCATGTCTATAAGAAGTTTGAGCATTATGTACTAGATTTCTTGTTTTAAATCTCAGCTTCACAGCTAGACTTATATTTGAAGAACTGTAACCCCACAAATCACACTTACTGTAGGAAACCATGGCCTGGAAAATAAGACATGTTTGTATCATCAGATTCCTTCTAGAATAGAATAGAAAGATTGTGATCTAATCTACATGGGAAGTAGTAAAAGACAAGATCTGCTGAGTAAATTGGAAGCATGGGAACCATGGGAGAGGGTTGAAGGAAAGGGGAGGGGAAGTGAGGGAAAGAGAAAAAATGTATAGCTCAATAGAAATCAATAAAAAAGTCAGAAAAAAAGATTGTTTTGTTTGGATGAGACTTTTGTATCTCTGTGTGAATTTTGAAATCAATTCTTTTTCAATTTCTATGAAGAATTACATTGGAGATTTAATGGAGATTGCATCACATCTGTAAATTACTGTAGGTTGGATAACCCATTGTCTAATATTAACCCTATCATTCCATGAGCATGAGAGGTCTTTTCATCTTTGGGTATTTTCTTCAATTTCTTTCTTCAGTGTCTGATATTTTATTTAAAAACAAAACAAATTATCTCTTTTCATTATATATACCAATCCAAGTTCCTACTCTCTTCCCTCCTCCCATTCTCTCCACATACCCTCTCACCCCACCCTTATTCAGTCTTTTTAGATGGTAAAGCACATTGCTTTGGGAAAGGTACAAGGCCCTCCCCACTATATATATATATATATATATATATATATATATATATATATATATATATATATATATATATATGCTGAGCAAGGTATCATTTAAAAGAATAGATTCCCCAGAAGCCAGTACATGCAGTAGGGATAAATGTTAGTGCCACTGCCAGTGCCACCCCCAAGTGTCACCCCCAGCCATACAACTGTCAACCACATTCAGAGGGGGTAGTTTGGTCCTATGCTTGTTCCTTCCCAGTCCAGCTGGAGTTGGTAAGCTCCCATTAGCTCAGGTAGACTGTTTCAGTGGGTGTACCTATCATGGTCTTGACCTCTTTGCTCATATTCTCATTCCTCTCACTATTCAACTGGATTTTGGGAGTTCAGATCAGTGCTCTGATGGAGGTCTCTTCCTCTGTTTCCTCCAGTTGCTGGATGAAGTTATTCTATGATGACATTTAAGATATTCATCAGTCTGGCTATAGGGCAAGTCAAGATTGGGTCTTAGCTGGAGTCATCCTTGTGGATTCCTGGGAATTTTTCTAGTGCCTGGTTTCTTGTTAACCTTATAATGGCTCCCTCAATCAAGATATCTTTTTTTTCTCTCATATCTGTCCTTCCTCCTTCTTGATTAATCTGTTCCCCAAAGTTCTCCTAATCCCTCCCCTTCTTTCCTATCCCCATGCTTCCAATTTTTTCAGGTGATCTTGTCTGTTTCTACTTTCCATATGGGTTTATATATGTTTTTCTTTGTGTTCACCTTATTACTTAGCTTTTCTAGGATCATAAACTATAGGCTCAATATCCTTTGTTTATAGCTAGTATCCACTTATGAGTGAGTATATACCATACTCATCTTTTTGGGTCTGGGTTATCTCACTCAGGATAGTGTTTTCTAATCCCATATACTTGCATGCAAAATTCAATATGTCATTGATTTTTACCACTGAGTAGTACTCTAATGTGTAAATGTGCCATATTTTCTTTACCCATTCTTCAGTTGAGGGGCATCTGGGTTGTTTTCCAGGTTCTGGCTAGTACAAATAATGCTGCTATGAACATAGTTGAACAAATGCCTTTGTAGTATGATTGATCATAATTTGGGTATGTGCCCAAGTGGTATTGCTAGATCCTGAGGTAGGTTGATTCCCAATTTTCTGAAAAACCACTATACTAATTTCCAAAGTGGTTATACAAATTTGCATTCCCACCAGCAATGGATTAGTGTTCCCCTTACTCCACGTCCTCTCCAGCATAAGCTATCATTGGTGTTTTTGATTTTAGCCATTCTGACTGGTTTAAGATGGTATCTCATAGTTGTTTTGACTTGTGTTTCACTGATGGCTAAGGATGTTGAACATTTCTGTAAGTCTTTTTTTTTTTTTTTTTTTTTTTTTTGGTCACTGGAGACATCATGGATACAAGGATCATACATGAATATAATAAAAGAAATATACAGCAAGCCAACAGCCAACATCAAACTAAGTGGAGTAAACTCAAAGTGATTCCATTAAAATCAGAGATAAGACAAGGCTGTCCACTCTCTCCATATCTCAACATAGTTCTTGAAGTTTTGGCTATAGCAATAAGACAACAAAGGGAGATCAAAGGGATTCAAATTAGAAAGGAAGAAGTCAAACTTTCATTGTTTGAAGATAATATGATAGATAATGTGTGTGTGTGTGTGTGTGTGACCCCAAAAACTCTATCAGAGAACTCCTACAACTGACAAAACCTTCAGTGATGAGGCAGGATACAAGATCAACTCAATTAACTTTCCCAATAGCCACAAACAACATAAAATATCTTGGGGTAACACTTACCAAAGAAGTTAAAGACCTACTGAACAAAAGCTTTAAGTCTTTGAAGAAAGAAATTGAGGAAGATTCCAGAAAATAGAAAGATCTCCTATGATCTTGAATAGGTAGGATTAGTATAGTAAAAATGGCAATCCTAGCAAAATAAGTTTATAGATTCAATGCAATCCTTATCAAAATACCAACACAATTCTTCACAGATCTTGAAAGAGCAATAATCAATTTCATATAGAAAAACAAAAAACCCAAATGTAGCCAAAGCAATTGTGTACGATAAAGGAACTTCTGAAGGCATCACCATCCCTGACATTAAGCTCTATTACAGAGCTACAGTAATGAAAGTTTTCATTGTACAATATTTCACTTTCTGACTAGATTTATTCCAATATTTTAAAATTGTTGTGAACAGGATTGTTTTCTTATTTCCTTTTCAATTATGTTTGTCATTGTTTTATTAGAAAGCTAAATGTCTTGGTGTATTATTTTTGTATTCTGTTAATGTGCTGAACATTTTTACTAGCTGTGGGTGTTTTCTGGTGGAGACTTTAGTATCACTCATGTATACAGTAATATCACATGCAAATCAATATAATTTGGCTCATTTTCCTATTTGAATATATTTTATTGTCTTCTCTTGTTTTATTGCTCTATCTGATATTTCAAGAACTATATTGAGCAAACAGGTGGAGAAGTCAGCAACTTTGCTTCTGAGTTCAATGGTAATTCTTCCAGTTGTTTTCCCCTTAGCATGTGTTAGCTGTGGTCTTGTTGTTTTGTTGATCTATGTATGTCCCTTATGGCCATAGGAACTCAAGAGCTTATAAAAAGAAAGGATGCTGAATTTGCCAAAGTCCTATTCTGCATCTAAGGCGATATCCTTGTAGTTTGTATCTTTTTTCTATTTATGTGACAAATTACTTCTATTGATTTGTGTATGCTGAACCATCTTTGCATCTCGAGGCTGAAACTGATCTGAACATGGTAGATAATTTTTGATGTGTTCTTGAATTCAGTTTGCAAGAAATTTATTGAGAATATTATATCTATGCTATCAGAGAAATCTATTTTGTAGAGTTCTTTTGTCTGGTTTAGGTATCATGGTAACAACAGCTTCATAAAAAATGGTAGTGTTCCTTCCTTTGTTCTTTTACAGAAAATGAAAAGTATTGTGAAAAGTGATAATTTATTTTTTCCAAAATTCATGTCCTCACACTGCTGTCTGAAGAGTCTGAACTACTTTGGGTACCACACCGCATCTCTACCACAGTACCACAAAATGAGTACCGCAGTTCTCACAGTTATCACTCACTGCCCCAAATTATTTCCACCTGGGCTTGCTCAACCAAGGACCATATGTGAGTTTTCAGAGGCACTTCAGGGAGAACCAGCTAACCTGGTTGTCTTTTGGCAACTTGACACAAGCTAGAGCTGTCTGTTTCTGATCAGCTGGAGGTGAAGAATTAGCTGTGAATAACAAAAGCCCAGAACCACTAAAGTGAAACCTTTGCTTTGCTGGGACAATCAACTCTGGCCATCTGGGTTTGCAAAATCAGTTCTGATGAAGAAAAGACCAACATCAATGCAACAAAATACTCTAGAAATTGTTTCCTCAGGGTTATCACACAGAAACTGTGGTTCAAAGTGTGTGTGAGGCAAGCTGTGCCTAATGTTGGCAACTGAGTTTCATAGTGTATGAGTGCCCTAGCTAGAAGAACACTAAGAAAATGTTTAATAGAAGAATCAGAAAAATATCACAATCAAGGCAAGAGGGGAACTGATATGGAAGGAGGTGATTGAGACAATTAGATACAGTATAAGCCAGAATCAGAATATTTTATGTGAGAAAAAAAATCTATTTTCATTAAAAGAGGAAAAAGAATATTTTCAATAAACTCATAGAAGAATATTTACTTTACCTAGAGAGAGAGAGAGATGTTCATCCAGGTACAGGAAGAATACAGAACACAAACAAACAAAACAAGAAATAACATAAAATAAAGGATATTAACTTTAAGAGAGCCAGCAGGGGTGGCTTTTGCCTTAATCCAAACACTTAGTAGGCAGAGGCAGGTAGATCTCTGAGTTCATGTTCAGCCTGAGTAACAGAGTGAGTTTCAAGCAAGCCAGAACTATTACATATACAAACTCTGTCTCAAAACAAAAAACAAAAAACAACAACAAAATCAAACAGACGATAACTAAAAAGAAAAACTTTAAGAAAGATGAAATCAGGAGATCTTGTCTATTTCCTCTTCCTAGGGGGATCTATTTAGGTTTCTCTTAGGGTTCACCTTGTTACTTAGCTTCTCTAGGGCAGTGAACCATAGGCTCATTTTCCTTTGCTTTACAGCTAGTATCCACTTATGAGTAAGTACATATCATGTTCATCTTTCACAAAATTGGGAACATTGGGTTTAGGGAAGAAGGGAGGGTAGAATGGGAAGAGAAGGGCAGAAGGGAAGGGAGGAGGAGAACTTGAGGGACCTGGATAGTCAAGATGGATAAAAAACAGAGGTGGAGAAGAAAGAAAGAGATATCTTGATTGAGGAAGCCATTATGGGGCTAGCAAGAAACCTGGCACTAGAGAAATTCCTAAAAATCTACAAGGATGACCCCAGCTAAGACCCTAAGCAATAGTGGAGAAGGTGCCCAAACTGGCCTTGCCCTATAGTCAGATTGATGACTATCTTGAATGCCACCATAGAACCTTCATACAGTAACTGATGGAGACAGGGACCCTCAGTGGAGTATTGGGCTAGCTCCCAAAGTCCAGTTGAAGGATGAGAATATGAGCAAAGAGGTCATGACCATGATAGAGACACCCACTGAAACAGTTTACCTGAGCTAGTGGGAGCTCACCATCTCCAGCTGGACAGGGAAGGAACAAGCATAGGACCAAACTTGACCTTCTGAATGTGGTAACAGTTGTAAGGCTGGGGCAGACTGTGGGGCAGTGGTACCAGGATTTGTAACTACTGTTTTTACTGGCTTTTTGGAACCCATTGTTTTTAGATGGATACCTTGCTCAGCCTGGATATAGTGGTGAGGGGCTCAGTCCTTCCTTGGGGCAATGCTCTTTGCCCTCTCTGGAGAGTTGATGGGGGATGGATGGAGGGGAAGTTAGAGGAAATGGGAGAAGGGAGGGTGTGAGAACTGGGATTGGTATGTAAAATGAAAAAAGATAGTTTGTTTTCTCTTAAAAATAAAATAAAATAAAGTGAGGAAGAAACAAAATAAGTTAGAAATGTTCAAAAAATAGAAGAAAGATGAAGTCACTTAGAAAGTCAGGCCTATCAGATGAACATCATATTACTTGACTAAATCTTTTAAAGCCAAAAGAGAAAGGAAAGATGCACTCCGTGTTTAGAAAAACAAAAACAAACAAAACAACTTCCAAACCTCATAGCAAAACTATATATTAAAACTGAGGAATAAATTAAAAGTATCTAAAAATGAAAAATTCTACAATAAAAATAAGAAATTATGGAACCACTAAACCCTAACACAGAAATAGTGAATTGCTGTGGTATAATCCTCTTGTATACTGTAAAGATTTGTTATTTGAATTGGTTTAATAAAATACTGATTGGCCAGTCAGGAATTATAGGTGGGACAAGTCAACTAGGAGAATGATGGGAAGAAGAAGGCTGGAGATAGAGAGTAGCTGGGAGACATAGAGCAAACAAGATGGACATGCCTTACTGAGAAATGGTACCAAGCCAGGTGGCAAAGCATAGGTAGAAATATGGGTTCATTTAAGTTTGAGTTAGATAGTAACAAGCCTGAGCTATCAGCTGAACATTTATAAGTAATAATAAGCCATTGTGTGATAATTTGGAAGCAGCTGCTGGGATGGAAAGTGGGCAATAAGGACAGGAAGATGAGCTACATTGACTCAATCCCCTACTTCCACTAATAGACAGACTGCCTGAACAAAAACCTAAGCAAAGAAGCAGAGGAGTTAAATGACATCATAAATCAAATAGACCAAAGAGATAATTGCAGAATATTGCTACAAATCACCAATGAATACCTTTTCTTTTCAGAGACTGATGGCACTTTCCATAAAGTCAGTCAGGTATTTAGAAATATTGACATAAAAAATAGAAAAGCTTAAATAATATCCTGCCTTCTACCTGAAAACCATGAAATAATACCAAATATCAACAACAATAAAATTACAGAGTATATACAAAGTCCTTAATTTTCAACACATATTCTAGTTTGTTTATAGACTATAGAATTATAACTGAGATTTTATTTTTTCCACTGTAAGTCCTGTTGATGTCGAGGTCTTAAAAAAGTCACAGAGATTCACAGAGATACACCCAGCTTCATATTCTTCCTCACCCTGAAAAAACAGGAACAAACAAACAAAAGATACATACACATACATATACACACACACATTCAAAGGTAAATTCAACTTTTTAGTAATTAGAAAATTTCAAGCATAAAGCACATAATATTAGGCTGGAGAGTTGACACAGTTTTTAAGAGCCTCAGTCTTCTTCCAGAGGAAATAAATTCAGATCCCAGTGCCGTTATCAGACAGCTTACAAGGGCCTATAACTCTGACTCCAGGGGATTTGATCCCCACTTCTCACACTTTTCTTCTTAACACTCACACATGGAGCATCCAAACTCATATACGTACAAATAAAAATAAAATAAATCTTTAAAGAAATCCAAAATACAATTTTAATCATTTCTGTTCATTTTTTTCTTCTTACTTTTTATTAACAATTAAATATAGCTAGTGTTTTTAAAAGCTGGGGTTTCATAGTACATTTTAATTTTCCCAATGAATAAAATATACTTTACAAAGCATCCCAGAAGTCTCATATTCCATAATCTCTTGGTAATTAGATCATATTTGGAGTAGAAGATAATTTGCTAGATGTCTTATTAAACAAACATGATTTATTTCCCTGTACTTGCTTTGTATGGCATTCTCATGCCCAGGATAAGTAATAAAGCATCTTATCTCTTTATTTGAGATGAAATTATTTGGAATCAGAAATTTTTAAATGAAAATATTTGACATACATAATTGCTGATACTGTTTCTTTGAGCAAACACACCTTTGTTATTAATGTCATATACACAGCTGCTCATTCAGTACCACTGCAGATTATTCCTATAACATTTCAGATTCATCTAAATCAAATTACAAAAATAAATGGCATGCCTTCATAGCCATGGAAGAAAATATCTCATATATCTCATACATCCTAGTTATTTATTTAAGATTATCTTATTATGATTCTCTGAAGCAAAGTATTTGGTACTGAGAGAATAGCTGAGAAAGATTCTAACTGAATCCAACTAATTAAATGAAAATTTGAAATAAATCCAGACATTTAACTAGGAATTATGCAAAGTGCCAATTAATTCACAGCTTTAGTCTAAATGAATTACCACATTTTAATAAACAGTGTATGTTTTTGGTATTAGATAAATGTGTATATATATATATATATATATAATATGACTAGATGAAGGATGAGCAAAGAGTAAATATGAGTACAAAAAATATACTGAGATAGAGTGACAGTATAATATATATATAGCTTGATGAAATATATTCATTTATTCCAGTGCATGGCATCCAAGACTTGAGTGGGAAGAGATGGGACTGGTAGGCAGAGTATAAATAATGATATTTAAAATGTCAAGGGATGTTCACTGAAGCCTAAAAATAGTTGATTCTGACAAATGAAGGACAATATGATTAATCTGTTTCTCAGCAAAATCACTCTCTGAATAATCCAAAATAGAAAACCAGATGAGAGGACAATATTTGTTTCAGAACTCTTGTGTCTTAATTAGGGTTACTAATGCTGTGGAGGGACACCATGACCACAGTAACTCTTATGCATTATTGGAGGTAGTGTGGCCTTTTTGGAGGAGGTATGGCCATGTGGGAGGAAGTATGTCACAAATGGTGGGCTTTGGGGTTTAAAATGTTCAAGCCAGGCTTGGCGTAGAACTCTCAACTCCTTCTCCAGCACCATGTCTGCAAGAAAAAGCTGGTAATAGGAAATGAGAGATACTGGGTTGGACTTGAGCATTTGAAGCTTCAAAATCCACTTAAATGACATTTTTTTCTCCAACATGGTAACACACCTATTCCAACAAGGCCATACCTTTTAATGCCAGTCCCCAAAGCATTCATATGTATGACTCTATGGAAGGCAATTTTATTCAAACCACCAAATTCCTGTTCCCTATAAGCTTGTATCAGTATTAAAATGCAAAAATGAAGACTAGTTTCAAAAGTACTCAAAGTCTATTAAACCCTCAACAATTCTTTACAAGTTCAAAGTATTTTCTAAGACTCATGACAATCTCTTAACTGTAATTCCTGTAAAACCAAAATTGAAAAACAAATCACATACTTCTAACATACAATGACACAGAATATACACTGCCATTCCAAAAGGTAAGAAAGGGAGCATAATAAGGAAATACTGAACAAAAGCAAGAACAAAACCAACTGGGCAATCCCATATTCTGCATCTCCATGTTTGATGTCAAAAAGCTCTTCAGATCTCCAGATCCTCCTTTTAGCTTTGTTGTGTCCAGCACACTTCTTTTTCTTAGATTATTTCCATTCCCTGTTAGAATCTTACTTCCACAGTATTCCACAGTTCTTAAATCCCCAACATTGTGGAGTCTCCAAGGCAATTCAGGCTTCATCTTCACAGTTTCACTCAGTGGCCTCTCTGGGTCTCCAAGGAGGAACACACGTTACACATACCTGGTCTCCATGGCTTTTCTAGTCTCAGAGGAAGATTTCATAATCCCTTTCTTGTGTCCTTGACTCTAAATCCAGAACATCATGGCCAAAGCTACCAAGTTCTGCTACTTTATGAGGCTGGTACATGCCCCCTCATTCAAATACATTTTCACCAGCTATTTTTAACAGTTCCCCTTATCACCTATGCTTAGCTGCCTGGAACTTGATCTGTATATCAAGCCGGTCTTGAACTCAGAGATATGCCTATGCTACCATGACTGGTCCTATACTTTTCTTTAATTCCTTTTCATGAGTTGGGAGCTTAGCTAAGTGGAGTTTTGCCTTGTGACCACTGCCTTTAATCCTGGTGCCCCCCCCTTTTGTTGCTCAAATTACTCATTTTGTGTTTTTCTTGTTCAGATTGCTCCTTTTCATTATAAGGATAAATTACATTATGTTTATAAAGATGGTGGTAAGGATTCCAAATGGCATTCAGCTCCTAGATAAAAATGTTGAAGTGTACAAGACAATAGAGGTGCCCATCAACTTCCTTTATTTTAAGATATATTTTTAATCATGAATTAAGCATTCTTTTTCTCCCAAAAGTCAAATGACTCAGCTCTACTCTGCTGTTCCCTAAGAATGTGAACTTGAGAGATATGACCCTGCCCCTCATCTGCCATATATTGGCATGGTGAAGGGGAGACAACCAACCCTCAACCCCTCCATGCTTGTGGCTTTTGAGAAAGCTGGTCTTCCTAAGAGCAGAAGAACTGTCCCCACCCCTCACGGGCCATAGAACTCAGAAGAGTTTCCCTTCAAAATGAAATACCTCCAAGGTGCACTAAAAACAAAACAAGGCAAAGTTATTAAAATACTTCAAATATGAAAAACTTAAGTCAAATATAAATGTCCTGTGTTACTCTAATGTCACACTTGCTTAGTTTCACTGGGGAACTTCCCTTACTGATATAACAGAATCTTGTGGATGACACAATGCAAGGCCTGTGATTGGTTCTTATGTATGCCTTATGCATTGAACAACTGTGAGCTGTGTTGCAATGAGGTCAAATTATAATTTCACATTTTCATGTAATGATCACATCACACCTACTTCCGGGTCTATAAACAATCTGTTTTCTTCATTTTGTGAGTCACCTAGGAGATCTTCTCTTACATGCTTCAGTACTCAGAAACAATGAAACACAGAGTCTTATCTTGCTAATGCACAAACTCCATCAGTCTTAGAGTCCATGGGAGTCGTATTTTGAAAAACAGACATTAATAGTAGAAATGGCAGTCCCTAGGTAAAACATAAAATTTCATAGACACAGCAGCGAAGTGACAGCAACCACAGAATAAATCGTAGTTAACAAATCAAAGCAAAAGATAAGGAAAGGAAGGGAAGGTACAAGGTAAGGTTGTGGAAGGCTGAAACTAGAACTGATGATGTAGATCTAGGTGAGTCATTCCTGAGGGCATTAAAGCAGAAAAACTGGCCCTGCCCTTTGCTCACTGCAGAACAGGGTGAACAAGCTAGGGCAATGCTTGGGAGCTCACCCTTGCTGTGTGGATGGAGAAGAGGTGATGGGCTGACCAACCCTGCAACTATCTAGGCTCAGAACCTAGGTTCTGTGCCCACCCCAGTATCATCCCATCTGTCATCTGTTCGAGCACATCCTGCAGATCCAAAACTGCAGGATCTCCACAACACAGGGCAAAAACAGGATACCTGAGAGGAGTCTAGTGAAGGCCAAGTATTGATGATGTAGGAGAAACCAGGTGCCTCAAAGAAGACCAAAGCCTCATTGCAATGAATCCTTGCAAGTGAAGATATATGGGTAAAGTATACTTTGTGATTCACTGTGTCACACTATAACTTACTTGGTGAGATTTTTCTTTTATGTTAAATTTTGTTTTATTTTATTTGAGGGGATGCAAAGGCAAAGGGAACATTAAAAATGGGTGGGGAGATAAGTGGGATCAAGATACATGATGTGAAAGACAAAACGAATAAATAAAAAGAAAGTTAAAGCACTCGGGAGGCAGAGGCAGGCGGATCTCTGTGAGTTCGAGGCCAGCCTGGTCTACAAGAGCTAGTTCCAGGACAGGCTCAAAAAAAAAAAAAAAAAAGAAAAGAAAGTTAAAAAGAATAAATGACTCATATTTTCATGCATCAGAAAGCTTCTCTGAGGTTATGTTTGAAAATGAATAATTAAAGAGGAAGAGAGGGAAAAGGGAGAGATGAAGGAAGGAACAGGCATTAAAAATGAAAAATAAGATAAAAGATAAATTAAAAGGTTCTTAAACTTAAAAGATACCAATATAATAAAATTGCAATTTAAACAAATAGCATATGACTGTTGATGACTTCTCAAAGACTTGAAATGGTGAAAACAATTGGATCCTTTACTGTAGTGGGAGGGCCTGCTTGTTCGTCCCAGATGCCCAGAACCGAAATAGTCACACAGAAACTGTATTCATTAAATCGCTGCTTCTCCCATTAGCTCTAGCATCTTATTGGCTAACTCTTATATTAATTTATCCAATTTCTATTAATCTGTATATTGCCATGTAGCAGTGTCTTACTGGCAAAGTTTCATATATGACTCTGGCGCTCCATGGTGTCTCCCTCTCTGCCTTCTTTCTTACAACATTCAGTCATGTTTTCCCTGCCTACCTAAGTTCTACCCTATCAACAGGCCAAGGCAGTTTCTCTATTCATTAACAAATAAAAGCAACACATAGACAGAAGAACCTTCCATTCCACTTTACTGATGGGTCTCAAAACCAGGACAAATGATTATCAAAGTGTGCCTGGCTTCCAGGTTCTACCAGCATCCCTTGGTCACTACATGTTACAAAGTATGGCTGGCATGCCCCACCCTCTACCATGAACTGTCCAGCCCTGGGGCTGGGTTGCTCTTCTTGAGTTGTTAACCCTTATATAATCAAACCATTTTGGTTATCTGGCTCTTTTTGACTATCCTTTTCTGCCCTGGTTCTCCCATATCACCTCCTTTGTTTCTTCATATAACCTATCTCAGAGTCATGTTCACTCTGGATTTTTCCTTTTATATTCAATAAGCCTTCTCCTCTACCATACAGAGGAGTAATTTTTCCCTTCCTTTTTATTTCTTTCTTTCTTTTTCCCCATTCAACTACTTTGTACTGGAGAATCTGGAAAGACCTCTGAGAAGACTTTTTATATTTTCACAATAGTTTCTGTTGGATTATTAAGTGGAAAACAAGCTAAAAAACTGAGGCAATTAGCAGTTTCAGAAAGAGGAAAGGAAATCAACCAGGAAAATATAGGTTAACCTTGAACATTATTTACCTGTAAAGTTTTGTGAACATTAGATGCTAATTTATCCAAAAATATAATCTAATGCTGTGAGAAAAGAAAGGCATACTGTACTATTTGTAGAAAAGAAAACAACTCTATTAGACTGAGATGGGTTTTTGTTGTTTTGTTTTGCTATTTTGTATGAATAAGGGATAATTTTTTATTTTCTCCACTATAGAAAATCAGGTATTGTTTATTTTGTAGCACTATAGAAGTACATAGAAGAACAACATGGAGAAAGGGAATTGGTTCTCTGGAGATGACGGTATTACAACTAAAAATGAGTCATTTACTAATGATTCTCAATTGATAGCCTTGTAGAATCAGTGCGTTAAAACAGCATTTAAGTTGAAAAAATAGGTCTTGTAGGCATAAATAACTACAATTACAAAAATCTTCCTAGAAATAGAGGAAATTAACCTTTGTTTAGATAAAAATAATTTAGAATGTGACTTTGTGTCATACATACATACAAGGGTATAAAGAAGTAGAAATTTAAGACAAAAAGCCTAAAACAAATAAACAAATCCTGAAAAACAACCCCAAAAACCATACAAAACTCTCCAGTTAACAGGATTGCATATCCCCAATAAGGGGACAATGTACTTATAAAAATAGGGTGTGTGTGTGTGTGTGTGTGTGTGTGTGTGCGCACATGCACATGAATCTCTGTGAATGTGTTGTTTTAATATTTGTTTTTATTATTACCTATACAATTTTATTTATTGTATTTTGTTCATAGCCATTCCTCCTTCTCCACCATGCATGTCTACCTACACAACATTTTCTCTTTCTTTATTTTTTAACCTACCAAGGTCAGTTCAGTGTGGGGCCCTCCATATATGCACAGTTAATTTACCAGGTTATACATGGTTAAGAAAACTATTGGTTCTCTCTAACATTGATAGTATCAAAATCTGTCAGTCTTCCTTCTTTTGTTGACATTTCACCCTGGTTTGTTGACTATATTATATGCTGCTAATAGTATGACAGCAATGCATGCTACTGGGATTAAGTGTAATGATAGGTGCTAAGTCTGCAACTTACAAAGAAAGGCACTGACTGAAGGAAAAGTAGATACAAGAACCAGTGTTGTTACTTGATTTGTGTGAATATAAAGAGAGAAGAAAAAACATTTATAAATGTAGTATGTAGCAAGAACGTGAAAGAAGAAAAGCTGTTCAAAGCACCTGTTCTTACTCCTGTGGTGAGGGCTCCTAGGAAATATGTAAAAGAGAGACTTGAAGAAACTGAAGGAGTTGGCAAAGACTGAGCATGTTAGTAGAAAGATAATGTGTTCCAATATATTAGAACATTAGAAATAATACATATATATTAAGTTACATACCAATAAGAATATAATTATTATATACAAATACATAATGAAATGGAATATAAATAATAGTAAAGTGTAAAAATATTTACAGAAAAGGCTTTTCCATTGGAAACTTTATGCAATAATTTCTCCTCAATTTGTGGAGCCTTCCTGTTTTTAAAAACACACCCTAGGCTGTTTATATAAGAGGAGGGCCTCATGAGGAATAGCTTTTCAGTTTCCCTGGGAAATTTCTTCAATTTTAGAATTTCAAAATATCCCTTATATCGCACTTCTCTCTAATTTACCCCCTAGAAGAAGATACTTAGCCTCATTTTCTTTGGGAGTTTTATCATCCATCTTTTCTCTTGCTGCTACTTTATTTTCTCTTTCCAAAATAATACTGATTCTTCTCTGACCCGAACTAAATTCAGAAAGCAAGCAACAAAACCATGAATGTACATTTAACAGAGAAACACCGTTTCTTTTCTTTAACAACATAATTCTAATAAATATGTCATCTTTAGAAATTTAGTTATAATGATCATTAATTTTTTTGTTCTGTTTTTCAGTAAGAGTAAAAAGGGAAGCATTTTTCTTTCCTGTTTCTAAACTTTAGTGGAGAGAACACTGCTGGAATTTCTTTTGAGGAAATGTAAATTGGCAACAAAACATAGGATTCAGAAACAGTTAGAGCTGGAATACAATCACAGCCCTTTCATTTTTTAACTGTCGCTTTAACATGTCATTTGTGTTCATTGAGGATGTATCATTACCTGTCCCACGAGAACGCTGTGAAGATGATATCTTTCCTGGTGTCTGGTCTGGGGTATTATATATTCTGATTTCTTTTTCCTGCATCTAAAGGAATCTTCGTGTCTATAAGGTATTTCACAAACGACTTTACTACAAGCTGACTGATTACATTTGTAATATCACATTTTTCTATCTGGTACAACCAAGAATTTCCATGAGGAATAAGTCTTCATTTTCTTTCCGAATCATCTATGTAATGGTATGTATTAGTTCATTCTTATTGCTCCTCAAAACTGATTCTCCATTTGAACATTTCAGACAAATTCATCAGATTGCATTTTTTTGTATTAAGGGGAAAATGTCTGGCAAAATATCATTGTTCTTTCAAAATGGCATAATACACACACATACACACACACACACACACACACACACACACACGTAGATACCATAGACAACTTTTGGAAATTTAACCAAATGTTAAATTAAGATTTTTGTTTTCAGTACAATATTGTACAAAATATCTTAAATTTAATATGTTATATACAATATTGCACTGTGAAGAAGTTTTAAATTTATTGTTATTCTCATTACTCACATCCATTCCAAAGCAAAAAAGAATGGAGCAATAAAAGTGAAAGCTGGGAGGGTCAAGTGGTAGTATATGACTGTTCCTCCAGCTTAGGATGGGGCTATGGGAGACATAACAGGATTCTGGCTTCAAAGATAGATATTTCAAGAAGGAAAGGTTTATGCAAATGACGAGTCTCTTAACTAAAAACTGAATTGTTTTATTCCATAGTGTGACATGCGAAACTATAAACAAGCCAAGGTAGATGCTTATGCTTGAGAGTTGGTATATTTGTGAAGTTTAAGACAGAATTTTCCTAGGAGAGAAATGACAGGCAGAACATAAAGATTAGAAATAACCATTTGGGTTATTTTTGAAAATCCTGAATAATGTCTCATATGACAAGCTCTATGTTATTTATGAAGCAATATTTTCTTAATGTGTTAGCATATAATTGGTGGCAATAGAAATAAACACAATTCCTTATAAAATATTAATGTATAAAATATGACAATATATTTTTGGGAATAACCAGTTACTCTATGATTGATTTTGAGGCCTGTTTCCTCATGATAAATCATACCTGGTTCTGTAAAACTAGTCAAAAATGCATGATGGGGGTGAACATAAACCCTCGTGTGGAAGTTATTACTGTGTTTTACTATTTTGACAGAGCTTCAAACTACCTTCTAAATATTTATGTTTTCACTCAGAAAAATTCTTCTCTCGGCTTTCATCTGCGAAGCTTCACTTTTCTGTGAATAACTGACCTTTGAATTTTTCCTCCTAAACCAAATGCTTATACCACTCAACTTTAGGGATCAGGGAACATTATAAATAAGAGAAAGAAGGGATTAAAGACCTAGATTGTTGTGAAATATTATTTTAACTAGGCAAAGATGTGTTGCACTTGTTTATGCTGTGGAATAATATTTTAACTGTGTAAAGGTGTGTTACATTTGTTTATGCTGTGTTACAATAATAAATGCATTTGATGCTGAAAATGAAAACAATATTGTTGTGGCAAGCTACCTGCTGCACAATGGGATTTGGACTTTCGTTTCTGAAGAGTGGGATTGCAGAGCAGTTTGCTATGCCATCTTTCAGGATTAACACTCGGGTAAAAATACCATATGTGCATTTGAGTTAGGCAAAGTTCAAGCTATAAAAACAAATCACTCAGCTTTAATGTTATTAATTGCTTTGTCAAATTATTATTGAGTACTTTCAGTGGGCCTAGCACTAACAGGTAAATTATAATCAAAGAGAACTTTAATAATAGAAGTAGCAGTGAGCCACACGGCTGCTGACTATGCATAAAGTAAAATTAATAATGCTCTGTCTTTGTTTTCTTTGAAATTTATAGGAAAAGAATCAATTTCTTTGACTTGCAAGATGGGCCCATGTATTAATGACTTTTGTGTTTCTGCATTGACAGAAAGGCTCACAGAAAAAAGGGTTTAATTTTGTATGCAAGTCCAGAGGCTAGACAGTCCATCATGGAAGAGAGAACATGGCAATGGGCTTGTGAATCTTGCCTGGCAACAAGAGGCAGAGGAAATGGGAAGTGAGGCTAGGCTATGGGACAATAAAGACTATCAAAGACTCCTGCATCTTTCTACATTAATGTTCTACCTTCCAATGGTTTCTCACCTCTTAAATAATGTCATCACTTGGGGATTAAGAGCCTGCTTGGGACATGCTGCGTTTATATCACAGGATGGAGATGATGACTGTGGTTGGGTTTAGTTTTCAGCCTCAGAGATGCTGCATTAATTTCTGACTTATACTGGAGGCCAATATTTTAGTGTTTGATCACCAATCTATCAATCTGCATTTTGACTCAGGAGAAAGAAACACGTAGAGACTTTCTTAACCTTTGATATCAGAAGATACATTTAGTGATCTTTGTGAGGGAAGATTAGAAAATTTAAAAGAAATTATAGGGAAGTGAAGTAGCCACATAATAGAATACACTTGTGACTTTTGGGTATTTATACAGAATCTTACATCATTTTTATTTATTTTTCCTTCTACTTTCACTCTTTAGTTTCCTGTCACCCTAACTCACCCCTGACATCCTGCTCTCTTGACATTTTATTAACTTGTATAATATGGATGTGCTTCTTGTCTTAGAAGGACTTATAGAATGTTGCCCATGTGTACAGTCTTGAGTTTCCACAGAAACGAGAAACTTTCATGGCATGAATAGAAAAAAAAATGTCACAAAGAAAATCACCTTTAACTGAGATTATCGGGAAGTAATTTTTATACAAGTGCGAGAATTAGGGAGGGAGGGAGGAAGGGAGGGAGGGAGGGAGGGAGGGACGGAGGGACGGAGGGACGGAGGAAAAGAGAAGCAGAGAACAGAGAGAGATTGAAATTCTAGCTATTCTACATCAAGAATGAGAAATGGAAAAATGTTTTGCTTTGGAAAAAGAATCTGTTAGTTTTGTGGTGTTAGAGAGTGAGTATTAAGAATATGATTTACAGGGATATTATAGGTTATTTCCATATTGTGAATGCCTTCATATATCATATACAACAGCTGGCATTCCATAGAATAAAAAATAATAAGTTTGCAGACTTTTTTTCAGAGGGTTACTAGGACTAGATTGTATGCCTGTGTTTTGTTTTCTTTTTGCTTTTTCCTAAATATTGATAGGTAAATTGGGATGGCAAATCCCCATACGGCCGTGAGAGCACTGCAAAATGATGCTAGCATATTACTGGATACATTTTTCCCATGGACAATGGTTAGGATTAGGATGGGTATAGAGTATAGGAGAATAATTGCATGACTATTTGGAAGAATTGTTTATTCTAATTGTAGGGTTTTTGTTTATTTTGTCTTAAGCAACCCTAAAACTTATAACTATTTACCAGCTCTCAACAGTTCTATAAAGAATCTGAAATTGTGGCGTACAGCTTTGACTGCAACATTCTCAAATTAGAGACATATGGATTTTTGTGAAATTGAAGCCAGCCTGATCTGCACAGTGAGTACCATGTCATTAAGGCTAGCTAGCTTTGTCTACAAAGTGAAGAACTATCTGAGAGAGAGAGAAAGAGAGAGAGAGAGAGAGAGAGAGAGAGAGAGAGAGAGAGAGAGAGAGAGAGAGAGAGAGAGAGAGAGAGAGAGATAGGAGACCTTGGGACACATAACTCTAATGGGCTGTCTCTATCAAATTCCTCCCCTCAGAGAAGTGAAGTTCACGGAAGAGGAGACAGAAGGAGTGTAAGAAGACCCAGAGTGGACAGAGGACCATAAGAACAAGGTCCTCTAAATCAACTGAACAAAGCTGATATTAATTCACAGAGACTGATGCAGTAAGCACAGAGTTGACCCCAGGTCCTCTGCATATGTATTATAGTTTTCAGATTAGTACTTTTGCAGGAGTCTTGAGTGTGTGAACAAGTAGGTCTTGACTCTTGTCTCTCTATACTTGGGATTCTTTTCCTTCTGTTGGTTTGCTTTGTCTAACTTTGACATAATAGTTTTTGTTTTATTTTATTATATTTTATTTTGTTATGTTTTGTTATCATAATTTAGAAGTAGGCTAAGAGATAACAACAAAACAAAAAAATAAAACATTTTTAGTTGATTTATCTTTCTTTTCTAATGAGTGGGAGAAAGGGAGTGTGTTTGGATGGGAGGGGAGGTAGGAAGAAACTAAGAAGAGAAAAGGGAGGGAAAATTATAATCAGAATATATTATAAGAGAAAATAATCCATTTTCAATAAAACGGTGAAAAAGAAGGGGAAGAAACCATACAAGAATACTGGTAGTAAAGTCCTGTCATTAACCTTAACATTCTTAACAGTATTTAGCAGGGGATACCTTCTAGCTGAATAGTTAGTTAAATTAGTCTATGTCTCTGTGATAGTAAGAGCATAAAAGTTTGTGTGTAGTGTGAGAAGTCCTACTGTCTATGTGTTGCTTTTATTAGTTAATGAATGTTTTATTGATTAATGAATGTTCCTGCCAGTGGCTTAGCAGAATAGAGCTAGGCAGGAAAACTAAACTAAATACTATGAGAAAGAAGGCAGTGTCGAGGAGATGCCATGCAGCCACCAGAGGGAAAAACATGAACTTATAGATGGAACCTTGCCGGTAGGCCAAAAACCTCATGATAAAATATAAAATAATAGAAATTGGTTAATTTAATATATAACAGCTTGCTAGTAATATGTTATAGTGATTGGCCAAGCTGTAATTTAATTAATACAGTTTCTGTGTAGTTATTATGGGGCTGAGTGTCAGGAACAAACGAGTGGCCCTTTTACTACTTATGTGTAGGACTTTAATTTCAATGGAATCCATAGTGAAAGTACACTTTTCACCTGTAATGGAATGGGTATAGAAAAATTAACAGATAGGTTACAAGTTGGAGGAAATGTAACAAATTTCCTCCAACAAGGCCACACCTACTCTAACAAAGCTATACCACCTAATAGTGCCACTCCCTTTGAGGACCATTTTTTTTTTCAAACCAACATTCCACTCCATGGCTTATAGCCATATCATAATGCAAAAATGGATTCAGTCCAACTTCCAAATTCCCCATAGTCTCATATCACAATCTGAAACTTACTTAAAAGTTTAAAGTTCAAAATCTCTTCTGAGATTCATGCAATCTCTTAATCAAAATGAAAAAGCAGATCACATCACATACTTCCAATATATAATGGCACAGGATATACATTACCATTCCAAACTGTGGAGAAGGGAGCATTGTGGGGAAATACTGGACCAAAAAAAAAAGACTGAAAACCAGCAGGGCAAATTCCAAACTCTGCATCTCCATTACTGATGCCAAAACATTCATAGGATCTCCAAGTCTTATCAGCTTTGTTGACTTCTTTTTCTTGAGCTGGTTCTACTCCCTTTTAGCAATTTTTCTCTGCAGGTATCCCACTGCTGTGGCATCTCCAACATCCTGGGGTCTTCACGGCAATTGAGGCTTCAACTTCAAAGCTTTATATAGTGGCTTCTCTGCCTCCAGTCAGGGACAGTGCTGACGCATCCGTGACCTCAACAGTTTTCCTTAGTCTCAGAGGCAAATTCCATAGCTGCTTTTTTTTTTCTATTTATATTTTACCTTAAAGATTGTCTCTTACAAGGTATGGAGATAAATATGTGGGGAGATGAAAGACAGCTCAGATGGGATTAAGGAGGGAAACCATGATCATAATGCATGAGAGGATTTTTAACAACAAATGAATTAATGTTGGCGAAACAGCCATGATTATAAATAATAATATTTTTAATTTACTCTCAAAAAATTTGGGACTTAACTAGGCCCAATTCGGTTTTGGTTTTGATTCACTTACATTTTAGTTAACTCTGTATACTATGATAAAGTGTATATTTAGCTTTATTAAAGTTGGACTATATATATTTAAGCAATAAAAACAATTCTATTCAGAAAAATTTCTTGGCCCTCCATCCTCTAGAGAATGTTGTTCTACATGGTATAGTTTCTACATATTATGTGCATTTGCTTAATTTCCTGTGATAATACGAATCCTCTATATCTCTTAAAAATCCCTAGTTATCATGTCTAGGTCTGTTTCCATAAACTTTTGTGTGTTGTATATACATAAAATTATTTTAACAAGTCCTTTGTATATCTCTAAACTGCCAAATTTAAATTAGCTTGCATAATATTAACATTCTGATTTATGTTATTTAGTATTTGTGTAACACCTTTTATCACTTCTTACAACTCATAAGTTTGAAGTTTTTCTATTTCTTCACAAACTCATATTTAGAAAATAATTTATTTTTTCTTTCCTTATCTATATTTACTACTAAAATCAAAATGAAGCAATCAACTTAAGTATAATCATTATTCAAAGAGAAAAGTAAGTAAAAGATTTCATTAAAATTTAAAGAACTAAACAAATAGAAATTATTTTATACTTTATCATTTTTCATAGATTATGGTGCTTTATTAGAGGTTATGTTAAACAAAAGTAATAGATGTAAAATGATAGTTGATTCTTATCCTATAAAATATAACATTTCGACATTTCTAAAGAAAAGCTGAGGAAAGAAAAGAAGAAAGTTAGTGTGAAGAAATGCTTAGAGAATATCTCTGAAAAATAAGATTCTAACATTGATACCAAAGTATGTCAGCCACCTAAGTATGATTAAACATATTAGGTCAAGCACTGTTTTATTAGCCGTATTACAAGGGAGATGACATATTGAAAATCTTTAGTACTGGTTTCCTGTCAGCAGTGAAAAATTTTACGTTCACATGATACCAACCTCTCCGTTCCAAGAGTTATTTATCACATAGAATAGATTGAAGTGCTGACCAGATGACCAGCAAAATAGATTGATTTTGACATAAAATAGTCGGGATAAAAAGTGAATCAGACAAGAAGGTGAATTGATACCTACGCTGAAGTCTGAGTCCAGAAATGAGGAATTTTTAGCCAGCAACAAAGAAATAAGTCAGACGTGTCTTTTTAGGAACAAAATATAATATTGTACAGTCCTTGAGCAGTGTAGAGGTAGCCACCAATTGAGGCAAGTAAGAGGTGAGTGCGGAAATCACTGCTAAGCATCCCAAGTACAAGCAAGATGCTCACAGAAGCAACTGTTTCTAATTGCTTTGTATATCTTTCTGTACTTGTGACTAAGGGTCCTGTTATCATCTATAAACTTCTTGTGTCACCTTGAGGAAATGTTTATTACTGGAAATACAGGACCAGGAGTTAGGCAGATTTCCTGACTGGTAAACAGAGAGGGAAATGTGCTATGATCATGGAAAAAAGATGGTTGAATTTCCAAGTTGGCTAGCTTTTTACATCACCATCTTGACTTGAGGCAAAAACTTGACAATTTACAGCACGGGCTAAGCCAGCTTCTTCTCCCACAGGAGAGCCTACTGCTCAACAAGTTCAAGGACATGTTTATACCACAGTTTGAGCCAGTCAGCCAGACTACTTTCTTCATTTGACCATAAGTGTGTGCATATTTTCCTCCTTAATAAAGGCCTTTCTTCACCAGCTGATTCTGTCTCTGCTCTTATTTCCCATGTGTGAGAATTTCTTCACTGCTGCCTATTGCACTGAGATATTTCCTGTCTTTTAATTCGTTAAAAGGCAGAGAAAATAAACACAATCAAGAACCCTACATGGTAACAGTACAATTTCTATCCCATGTATTTAAATGTCAAGCTTTGAATTTGATTGATGACTTATTTTTCATAGCTGTCCCATTTTCTCTGCAAGTCTTGAAATTAGGATGCCGCTTCCGTCTCTTTAATTGCCATAAAACCGTGTTGTCTGCCTAAAACTGGTCTTTACATATCTGCTTTGGACCATATTCCCACACTCAGAGATTTGTAGCAACCCTCTCTTCTATTTTTCTGTATGTTCTTTCTAATTCTGTAAAATCTAGTTCCATGATGCAGTTTGAATGTGAAATACCTCCACAGCCTTATGAGCTTGGAAGGTTTGCTTTCTCAGCTAGAACAGCTGTTTTAACTTGGAGTAGAAGGCTGTCTGATATAGGCCTTGGGCAAGGCTTGGGAATCTTTCCTCTTGACCCCATATACGTTCTGAGAACTCTGCTTCTTGGTCAGTCATGATGGGAAGCAGTTAGAAGCTCCCACTACCATGACCCAAATCACAATGTCATGTGGAACATTTTCTTCTGTACTATATAGCCTCTGAACTGTGAGCCAAATGAACTTCACCTCACTCAAATTGGTAGGGTCAGATAATGGATCAAAGAGACATAGGAGCAAAAAATCTACTCTAATACAAATGAGTTGAAACAATCAACCTTTGTTTATCAGAGGAAAACAAAACCCTTCCTTTCCCTCTGTTTCTTTTCTTTCTGCCACACCCCTCAACAAAACTTTCTGAAAGGAGATACTTAGCATCTTTTCCATTCTCATTCATCATTCACATTTCAACTCCACCCCTACCTCAGACCGCCAATCAACAGTCCCCACCTCTCCCATTGAGAAACAATCTTCTCATTTGTCAATTTTATTTAACAAAGGTAAATGAAGAGGCATCAGTACTTCATATTTTCAGTCATTTACAGATTGGATTATAGTGTTCATTATGATCAGAGACTTTGCTTCCTCTAGTACCCATTCTGTAGCTTGTTCCACTCTACCTTATGAGACCACTGTCCCCATTCTGTCATTTTTGTTTGTTTGTTTGTTTGTTTGTTTGTTTTCCTGGTTATCTGACCATGGTCTTTCTTTTCTCTTTTATCCTAAGGATATTTTGTAGATTATTTTTATACTTCTATGACATTAGTCACCAATACATTATTTTTGATTTTTGCATCTTAATCTCTCACAAATATTATACTTAAGGTGCTTAGAGTTCCCTATGGAGCTTACTAGGATTCACAAATGAAGCAATATCCCAGGTGAAACCAAATGTGTATTGGAAATTCACTACAGATGCTTTCTGCTCAGGTGGATTCTTCCTGTTTCAATGAAAAGCATAATCACATCGCTCACATCATTATACATGAATACAATGGACAATGGAGTAAGCAACATTCAGGAATTAACCCCAGCAATCAATTCAGTTAACCTTTGTACAGTGTATAATTATTATCCTCATTTTACAAAGGGAGGAGCTTGGTCAGACTGAGGTTTCTCAAACTCATTTCTCTCGTGAAGGGAGGGCCATTTTTTTATATCGTTTTATATCCACCAGACTGTTTTGAAAATCCATTCTGATTCTACTTCACAAGGCACATTAAAGTCACAAGCACAGTTGTACAAAGTGATAGCTATCAGTCTCTCACCTCAACATAACAAACCATGTATGGACTTCCCAGAGTGTGAGGTTTTCTTGTTTCTGTTCTGTTTTGTTTTACTTTTTAACAAACAATCAAATTCTACCTCTTTGATTATCTTCCATATCAAGCAAACTCATTCCCGCTATCATAGCCAGGAACCTAGCCAATTTTCTTTACCCTTTCTTCCCCAGTTTGCCACAGTAGCCTCTAAAATTAATTTTCAATACTTTTAGGGTTTTAAAGAGCATGTAACTATATATTTGTTTAAAAATTCAGTTAAATTTTGAAAAAAGTTAAGTTTCTTAATCAATTTCAAACTCCGTTTGAACTATGTAGTATGAATAGAATAATCATAGATTTTAAAATGTTGTATTGAAATTGGATTTTACAAATAGAAATATTTTAAAAATTCTTCACCATCAATATTTGGAAATTTGCATTATTTTAATTAAATTAATCTTTTAATTCTTAATAATAAAGAAAAAACATATTTTTACTCGGAAATACTATTTAAAGAAGCAATAACATTATAATGTTTGCCTTTGATAGTAGAAAGAGCTCAACAAGAATATAAATCTCTTTTCACTGTAAGGGCATCTTAACTGACAAGAAACATATCTGATACAGATATGATATGATTATGATTTTTGTTTTCTCCACTGCTGATGTAACTAAGAAATCTATCTAACATCTATCTATCTATCTATCTATCTATCTATCTATCTATCTATCTATCTATCTATCTATCATCATCTACCTATTATCTATCTATCTATCTATCCATCTTCCACTTTTTAAAAAATATCTACATATTTTGCATAATTTCTATAAATTCTATCAATGTTTTAGTATAAACATTGATTAAGGAGCTTGGAATTTGAAATGATCACAAGAATAAAAATAAAATTTTAGGGCATGAAAAGCAGTAATTGGTGTTAAAAAATCAATAAATAGCAGGTACATAGGATCTTCAGTTTTCAAATCTACACAGTCAACCTAGTGCAGACTAAAATATTTGCAGAGAATTGCATCTGTTCTAGACATGAATAGACAATATTTTTTATTATTCCCTTGGTGGCACAAAAAGAATTCCCCAGCATATGTATTGCACTGTGCATTATATGTAATTAAGACATGATTTCAAGAAGGAATCTGTACCCAAATTCTAATTAAATTCTTCAACAATTTTTATGGCAAACCTAAGCATGTGTAGATTTTTGTGTTCACAAAGATTCTATCTGTACTCAGTCTTCTATGAATACTAAGGGTGGTATAGACTTACTGTTTTTAAATTATTGCCAATCAGAGTGAACACATGAGACAGTTCAACTCACATTCCAGCTTCAAGTGGCTGTATGTGTCCTTTGTCATTAACTAAGTAAATGAGTAAAATGTAGAGTCTGAGGAGAATAAATGTTCCTTGTTTATTTCACCAAAATCAATAGATAAGAGCTGATTAACAAATTCAAATCATGTGTGTGGTCCCACAATTAAATTGCAACTATATCCATTATGGACATAATAAACATGCAGAAGAAAATAATTTACAGGGGGTGGTGCTTTAGGAATATAGTCAGTTTTAAGTGCAAATTTTAAGTGGCACATGTATAAAATGGATTTAAATACTAGGAATGAATCCAAATTGGATTTTGGTAATATTACACACATACACTATATTATATGCACACACATGTTATATTATATGCACACACACAGAGATACACACATGTACACAAATGAAGATATGCAGGGCAGGGTGTGATATAGATAGCTGGCAGCTGGAAATGACTGTTTCGAAGCCATTTGCTAAGGACAGTGCACCTGACTCTCACTGTGACAAAGATGGTAATTTTGTCTTGCTTCAGCTGTTAACTTCCAAGATAACCTTTTTGATATTAGTACTTATAGTTCTAATTAAACTCAGTACAAGAACACACACACACACACACACACACACACACACACACACACACAAGCAGACTTTAATAGCACAATTTGAATACCATTATTTTGAGATCTAAGTAGGAAAGGACAGTCTTACTCAGGTGAAAACTCATTTGCAATTAGCTTCATAAAATAGAACCATTTAGTAAATGGTTTCCTTTTACATGTTAGTCTACTCAGGTAGTCCTAATGCAAAGCTACAGACTGAATAGTAAAAACTTTCAGATATTTCTTACTGCCTGGAGGCTATAAAACCAACATCAGGGTCAATTTCACCAGGCTTTATCAATGAAAGTCTTCCTCTGCATTCTTACAGAGAAGAAAGAGAAAAAATAAATGTCCCTTCTTGTAGAAATAATCCCTCCATGTGGGACTGTTCATGATGAGTGTATCCTACTGGGATGTGATGCATACATATATGTATGTATGTATTAGTATAAAATTTTACAAATTATTTGAGTATTTTATACAGTGTGTTGTTTTGGTCATATTTACCACTACATTTTTCATAACTCTTTCATACCTTCCCCAAATTCTCTTATAAATATTTAAAATGTATTATTGCTTTGTCAAGTATCACAAATTTAAAATCAGGTATAATATCTTTTAGAGATAAGAGTAAGAGGGGAAGTAGCTTTCTGAATTCATTTTTTTCAAATTAATAGAAAAATGATTTAAAACACTTGAAAATAAACATGCACACACATTGTGCTTATATACACACATACATACATATATAAATGAACAAAAAATACATGCATGTACAAACCTAAACATGTATACATATATACAGACACATGCACACACAGAGAGATGCATGCATAAACATACATACACACACACACACACACACACACACACACACACACACTCATGTTCTTGAATAGTGGTTCTCAACCTTCCTAATGCTACAATCCTTTAATACAGTCCCTCACATTGTGGTGACCACAATGAAAAAATTTTTTTTCATTGCTGCCTCTTGACTGTAATTTTGCTATTGTTATGAATAGTAATGTAAATATCTGTGTCTTCTGATGGTCTTAGGTAACCCCTGTGAAAGAATCTTCATTGACCAATGGGGTCATGACCCACAGTTTTAGAACCACTTCATGAGAGAGAATTGGCTGTAATCTGTCAATCATGTTTAAAATAAATGCTGATTAACCAGGCAGGATGTATAGACGGAAAACTCAGACAGGAAGTAGAAATGATGCAACGAGAACAGGAGAATTCTGGGAAGGAGGAAGTTGATTCCTCCCACTCCTGCCCAGATCACCGAAGCAGCAGGATGTGATCTGCCCCACTGAAAAAGGTACTGAGCCACATGGCTAACATAGATCAGAATAATGGGTTAATATAAGCTACAAGAGCTAATAAGTAGCCTGACCTAATGGGCCATTCAGCTTTATAACTTATACAGATCTCTGTGTGATTTTCTTTGGGGCTTGCTGGCTGTGGGGTACCGGGCGGGACAGAAACCCCCAGCAAGCAGGCCGCCATTCATGTTACAACTTCGTTAGAGGAAAAGCCTGTAGAACTAGAAGTTGTACCTCAGAATCTGGGCATGTCTTTTAGCATTGTTTCACAATTTACTTACAAATGAAACAAGTTGTTTGCATGTGTGTGCCTATGTACATGTGGAGTGTTTGTGTGTGTGTGTTACTTTTTTCTTCAAACCCATTTGAGTAATAGTTTTCTTGGATCACTTTCAAGCCAGAAGAATTTTTCACACTTTTCAGCCAGACAGCAAATACAAGGGAAAAGGACGATCGACTTAAACTGACATCTTCAAAGGGTGTTTTAATTTGAAGAAGAAATTATGAAATCAATTATGCTGTCCTAGGGCCAGATTTAATTTATTCTTGCATTACATTTCTTTTTTTCATAACTGCTTCTTGAAGTGCCCTGTAAAAATATAGTCACAATGAATTTAGATTTTGTGGATTGTTCCCTTAACCATAGACATTTAGCTCTTCCCACTCTTAAAGTAACTTCCATACTGTTCTTCATTTATCAGGGGTAGAAACAAGTTAGAAGGACTCAGTGGAACACAGACATCAGCATCACTGGCAAGTGATGAGAAATATGAATAATGAATAGCTCTGATACACTGTCTCAGCGGCATCGTAAGCAGAGCCACAACCCCTTTTATAGTAGAAGCATGCTCACTGCTGCTATCTCTCGGAGCAGTTTTCAGGACTGACTATCTTTCGGTGCAGTCAGGTTATCCTCTTCATAGTGTGGGTCACATGAATATCAGCAGGCTTGTTACAGCTCAAAGTGAGCTGACAGCTGCCAAGCTTGCTAAGCAGAGATTTCATTTTCATTTCCAGTAGCTGAACTGCTCCATGAGTCTCTTATTAAGGTCAGTCTGATTCAATAGCCTTAACCTTCTTGAAGCCAGACTGTTTTCCTTCTTTTCCCCTGACTTTTTATTGCTATCATCTGTTAACCAGGTAAGTGCCATAATAAACTAGCTTTTTTTACAAAACAAGATACAAAAATTTAATCCTAGAGTTAATATACAATTAAGAAAAGCTCAGTTTGGGTGTTATAATTATTAAGATAATGAAATAAACTCAATGACTGGGACCAATAGAAGAACAGAGGGAATAAAGAAAACAGTTAATTGTGATCCTGGAATGAAAGTTACAGAATCTAAACCAAAGGAAATGAAATTGGCAAAAATGAACAGAATATGAGAGATAAGTAGAAAAATAGCAAATATGACAAAGGATATGAAGGGAAAAGTGAATAAAAGCATTAGCTTAAAAGTTCTGAAATCTGATAAAGTTTTAACTATATAAATTTAGGGAGCTGAGCACACGCCAAGTAATTTTAAGAGTTCCCAAACAGCTCCTCCTAGCAACTAAAGAAATGTCACTGATTCTTTAAAGTGTTTTCCATAAAATAAAGAAGGACTATAGTCTTCCACAGCCCTTTTAGGGATCCAGAACAACATTGAAGCAAAAACTTAGACAAAAACAATGAGTAAGCCTGCACTACAGAATAAGAAAATAAGTCTTTGTTTAAAAAAAAAAGAAAGAAAAGGGGATAAAATATAATTTATTCTAAAACTGCAGGTAAATGCAAGGTTATTTCAACATACAGCATTAGTTCAATGTCAGCGTCAATAATGTTGTTGACCATATTAATAAGCTGAAGAAGAAAAATCATGAGATCATTCCAAAACAAAAGTTGCATTTGAAAAATCCATCTTCTATCCATTATTAAGCCTATCGGGAACCAGGAGTTAAGGGGGACCTCCTTCAGTATGATAAATCACATCACAAACTGACAAGAGGTAATGCCAAAATTTGTATTTAAAAACTGAATTGCAGCCGGGCGGTGGTGATGCACGCCTTTAATCCCAGCACTCGGGAGGGAGAGGCAGGCGGATCTCTGTGAGTTTGAGACCAGCCTGGTCTACAAGAGCTAGTTCCAGGACAGGCTCCAAAGCCGCATAGAAACCCTGTCTCGAAAAAAAAAAAAAAAAAAAAAAAAAACTGAATTGCATTGCTCCAAAATCATGAATAAGGCTAGAATACACGTTATCACATTTGTTTGTTTTCATAATAGTGTTAAATATTATCTTGCTATAAGTTATAGTGATATAAATAAAATATAAAACATGCATGATGATACTAACCAAATATAAAAAGTAAGTCATTTAGAACTATAAACAGAAGTCAACAATGTCAGAGCTTAAAAGGTGAATAATAAAACAGTGATTTTTGGTTATTGAAGCAGGATTCCACAATGTCACCATAGGCAGCTTCAAACTATATAAAGCAGGCTAGCTGAAAACAGACATAAATCTGTTGGTCATAGAAACCACGTGATGCATTAAGAACATGTGTAACCATGTGAAGATCAATAACCATTTTTGTCTCTGTATACTAAAAATGATTGTTAATAAAAAAAATACATATATTTTCTGAAAATGAAAGAAGATAAAAGTCTAACAAAATTCAGGAGTTTTATGGTAAATATTGCAAAGTGCTGATAATTTAAGGAATGTAGAAATATTATTTCAACAAATGTTCAACATGCTTTTACATGTTAAATTTTGCATGTTGATTAGACTTTCTGAACCTTAAAAATTTCATTGGCAATATAAGAAAATAATGTGCCATTGTAAGGTGTATTTTGTATAGCTACAATAATCAAACTGCAAATTGGCAAAGATACTGATACAAGAAATAGACCAATGTTAGCATACCCAATTAACTTTTATACAAAATCCAATAAAAATATGAAATAATACCTTCAAAAATAAATACCACTAAATATACTAGCAACAACAAAACCTTCAATTGTCTCACAAAATTTTACAGTTAACAAATTTAACCAGAGACTTAAATGCTCAACATCCTTAGTCATTAGAGAAATGCAAATCAAAACAACTGAGATTCCATCTTATACCTGTAAAAATGGCCAAGATCAAAAACACTGATGACAACTTATGCTGGAGAGGTTGTGGGGTAAAGGGAAACTCCTGCCTTGCTGGTGAGAATGCAAGCTGGTACAGCCCCTTTGGATGTCAGTGTGGCACTTTCTCAGAAAATTGGGAAACAACCTTCCTCAAGACCCAGTAATACCACTTTTGGGTATATAACCAAAGGATGCTCAATCATGCTACAAGGACATGTGCTCAACTATGTTCATAGCAGCATTGTTTGTCATAGCCAGAACCTGAAAATAACCTAAATGTCACTTGACTGAAGAATGGATAAAAAATAATGTAATATATTTACACAATGGAGTACTACACAGCAGAAAAAATGATGACATCTTGAAATTTACAGGCAAATGGATGGAAAACATCATTTTGAGTGAGGTAACCCAGACCCAGAAAGACAATTATCTCATGTACTCACTCATAAGTGAATTTTAAACATAAAGCAAAGAAAACCAGCCCACAAATCACAATCCCAGTGACCTAGACAACAATGACGACCCTAGGAGAGACATACATAGATTTAATTTACATTGGAAGTAGAAAAAGACAAGATCTCCTGAGAAAACTGAGGGTATGGGGACCTTGGGAGAGGGTTGAAGGGGAGGAGAGAGGCAGGGAGGGGCACAGAGAAAAATGTAGAGCTCAATAAAAATCAATAAAAAAGTATTAACAAACTTGTCATTGGTGTTTTCTGGGATTGATAGCTTTTTAGATGTTTATTAGAGTTTTATATATTTTATGTTGATTTTTAATTTTTTTTCATTGATTGGTATTTTTCATGAAGATTTTTATTATGCCTTTGTTAATTTGAAGATCTTAAATGTTTGTAAAAAGCTTTCTGAATATTTTGATTATTCACAATTTGTTTATATAGTAAAATATATTTCTTACTGTGTCATGTTAAAAAAGTAAAAAATAAAAAAATTAAAAATTATAGGAGACTATCTTCCAAGTCTAAGACTTATGTATCTGTTTTCAGTTTACTTATATTAAAATTTTGATTTTTTAAAATATTGTTATGGCAAAATCAAGACCAACTTTGAATGGGGCCAAATTATTTTAAAAACACATTTCTGACAAAATATTGTTGCCTTAATTTTAACATGCATAATAATAAGATCTGTATTGCTTTAAGAAGTACAGTCAATATTGTTCATTTTGCTGAAGTTCAGATACAAATGTCAATAATTTTTATATATATTAACATGCTCAGATAATAGAAATTAGCATTTAAATGTTAAAAGAACGTGATCTACTCTTAAAATGGCTGAAGTAAAATTGCCACTGCACCAAAGGTGAGCAAAGGTAGGGCATTCAGCCTCACACATTTCCCTATGAAAAGAGAACTGCAGTCACTCTGGAAAAACAGCTGAGTTTTCTTAAAATCTGAATATGCAGTAATCAAAACTAATGAATAATTTTGGCAATACAAATGTTCTAAGTTGTATCTGCTGATATCAATGTCCTTGCGTAAAATTACACTCTAATAATAACAAGGTATCCAATTGTGAGTGGCTCAAATCATCAACCCTCTGTGTCATGGCTTATAGATACATGTAAGTCTACAGTTCTCTTAGACTAAAAATGCAGGTCATTAATAGGAGGGAAAAAGAGGAAGGAGGAGAAGGTGAGGGGGTGGATGTTAATACACTCAAAGAATATTATATAAAAGGATTAAAATGTTCTTATAGAACATGGAGAATAAATACAAATTACTAATAAAAGAAAATTTTAGGTTCTGTTAAAAATAAATGAAACGGGCATAAAATCTATTTCATATACCTTTTAGGGAAACACTTATATGTATTTCGATTTGAGTTCTAATTCGGGTACATTAAGAGGATTTAAGTGAGGGAAAGTGATTGCAACTCTTACATTCAATATCTCCATCAAGTCACAGATAGCCAACTAATTGGAGAATATTTATAGCAGAACTGTATTCTTTGATTGTCCTGAGTTTCTTTCATGAATTTTAATAACTTTACCTGGCTATGCTTTTAGTGCACCTTCAATATGAAGAGCTGAATATCCTGAATACCAATTCTTAAACTTTCCATTAATCATTAAGTAAGATGATTTTGTTAGAACTTGTGTCAGTACTTTTGATTTTTCCATTTTTGAGGTTATAAGTGCATCATGCCTCTCTTCTTTTTTCTCCCTGTAAAATGTCCCATATACTCTCCTTTCTCTTTTTCAAATCCATGACTTTTTATGCATTCACTGTTATTACATGCATATGTGTGTGTATGTATGTGTACATACATACACATAAAAACAGCTCAGTCTGTATAGTCTTACTCATATGTATCTCTTTATTGCTTACTGTTTGGTACTGGGTAACCATTTGAAGTTTGTTTCCTGTTAAAAGGCTTTTTTTTCCATTCTCTGCATTCATTAGTTGCCTGTAGTTCTTTGAGTTTTATTGAAGCCTGTAGGGATTTCTCCTGTAAATATAGTCCATACACTTCATCAAAGCAACTTTTCTTGCAACAGAGAGAACAAAATAGTCAATCATAATGCATATTTGTGGAGTACAGTCTCAGTGGATGATGCATCTATAAAACATTCCCACAGCTAAGTCTCAGGCAATATTATGGAAGAGGGAGTGAAGAGTTTTAAAAGACAAAAGATCAGGAAGTTAACTGTGAGATTGTATCTCCTAGTAATATCAGAATCTGCACACTTAAAGTGTCACAAATATAATTAGCTAACCATGAGATGAACAAGATGTCACCAATGTACATGTTGGTTCTTTTGAATGCACCATAATGCAAGAAAATTCAAATCAGCACATCTATAAGCAGATATCCTTGTTTAATAATCTGCTACTGAATGCTGGGGTTGCAGGCTGAGGCCTCCCTCCCCAAACTGCACCCGTATTTCAAAAAAAGGCACAAGCCATTAAGAATTTGACCATGCTCTAGTGGGTATATAGATAACACAAAGATGACTTTTGTTTTTTATTTTGTTTTATTACTTCTTTGGGGGAATCACAGGGGAGGCAGACATGGAAGGACGGCAAAGGGATTGTGATCGGATAATAATATGTAAAACTCCAGGAGAATTGATAATGTTATGTGGGGGGGAAATGTCTCTCACATACATACCTAGAATATTGGACTTCAGTTGATTTCACATCCAGCTAAGTTGACAACCAACTTTAGCTATCACATCAGGATAGTGTCTCTGTTGGAAAACAAGCATACATCAGGGAAAGGGTTCTAGAGATATAAATAAAGAAACATTTAAATATGGTTTTTATGGTTGTTACATGAAGGGTGTCAACTTCCAATAATCTTTGTGCATTTACATGCATATATGTTATATAGTTTCAAAATACTGACTTGGTACTGACTTTAATATTGCAGTATTCTGAAATCATTTTTCCTTATGTAAATCATCGATTCCCTTTGAATTTAACATTTTTGATGATGTCATATGTTGACACAATGTAGTGATAATATTCTTCCCCCAGTATTCTATTCTTCCCAGCCCTTCTTCTACTGGGCCTTCTTTTCAAATTTATCCTTCTCTTTCCATGCTCCTTTCTTCATTTCATTTCTTTTTTCTTCTCTCTCTCTCTCTCTCTCTCTCTCTCTCTCTCTCTCTCTCTCTCTCTCTCTCTTTCCTTTTCTTTTTGTACCCAGGGTCTAATTAGAGTAGCTTTTATAAAATTGTGGTTTTGAATTCTTTTTTAATAATATCAGTTAGAAGATCCAGAGCTTGGAAATGAATGCACTTTCTTTCTATTACCATTTTATTCTCAACAGAAAATAAAGTCAGAAGAAAATGATTCTAATACATTATTTCTACTCTTCTCTGCATTGTGTAGGCTGTTGGGAGCTGTGCAGCCTAGCCTCAGGTAAGCATATGGCTTTGCCCCTGTGGAAACAGACTCTTACTTGACAAGGACCAGTAGTCCATGGGATAGTATGGGAATCTGCAAAATTCATGTAGTTTGTGGGATCTTTTCCTTATCATTATATTGGTGATTCTCTGGATGGTTTTTTAGTTTTATTTTGTCCACCACAGGTACAATAACTTTAATTTTCCTAACTATTCTTTTCTTATATTTTTCCATAAGCTTCCACAGGAGGATAATGTTTCTCAAATCTCTTATCTGGACTTACTAACTCCTAATTCTGGGGGGCTTTTCTGCCTCAATAGAGGTAGTTAGGTATATATGAGGAAACAACCCTTGGAGCACTAACCATGTCTCAGAGTTATGGAAAGGAGAACAGGGCATGCATACACACAATAGGGACAAGGCTTCAGGAATACACATAATGTATTCCTGTTGATAGTAAGCTCCATGAGCACCAATTGTATAGAGTCAATGATAATATCTAGTATATTCTAATGAGACTAATACAATGTAAAATATGGGGTGGAGACATCCATCTTCACCATACACTGGAGCTTGTATTGGTGGGAGAAGTGTGGTATAATAACATGGGAAAACAGTGCTTTGGAAAAGTCTGCCAGACAGATTGAGACATGGGACCCTCTTGTAGGAAAGGGACCTGTATAAAAATATATCTTGCAGACATGAAAGAATTGTCTGGGTTTGAATACTGTTGTCCTTAAAGCATTGTACCCATGTCTACTACTTTTTAGTTCTGTAACCTCAAGCAGCTGCCAGCTTACTTACGTGCTGCAGGAGCAGGATGTGTCTGGCTCGATGTTTAGTTAAGCCTGCAAAAACGCTGAACTCTATCTCTAGAAGAATGTTATGCAGGAGGTGGAAAGGTGTATTTGGGGAAGCATAAAGGGGGACAATGTGGGCTTTCAAACTGATCACCATGTATTCTGTAAGTTTTTTTATTTCTTAAAGTCACAAATAGAAGCCAATAATAAAGCTGCAACCCTGTTAATATAAACTCTGTTTAAGTTTAAGTAAAGACACCTTGAGATGTTCAGGGCTACTTGAGTGCAATCTAATTGGTGGTCAGAAGTTTTCCATTGGCCCAAATCCTTTCCTCACCTCAGGACTTGAACCTGAGCCAAGACTGGACCCCTGCAGTGGGCTTGATCGCTTTATTCACTCTAAGTTGCAAAGCAGCTGCCTTAATTACTTGTAAAATGACATGATAAAATACCTGAGAATCATTTAAGTGAAGAGTAATTTTGTTTGATTCCTCTGCCATCATAAAGCCCCTAAAATTGTACAAGATTCTGGGTAAGCCAATAGTGCTCACAAAGGAAGCAAAATAGCACCCAAGGAAAGAAGCTACATTTAAGGCACCTGAGGAAATTGTTTCGATGTTTTTTAGTTGGTTTTGGATTGCTTCTGTTCTTTGTTCTTTCGTGGCTTTTTTTTTTTTTTTTTTTAATAGGCATGTCTTTCAGGGAAACTAAATGAGAGACTATTATCACATAGATCATTTAAAGATGAGAATCTTTACTTTTAAATGTTCTATATAACATTGTAGGCTTTGATCCTGCATTTTGAATAATACTGTTCCTTTGCTTTTCAAAAATGACTGAAGTTGAAGAAGCACATTTTAATGAGTAAATCTATAAAAGTAAAAAGTTTGCTCAAATGAGGAAATACTAGTTATTTCAAGGTTTCTGTCATTTTTCCTCAAATACATAAAATGCCAAGTGCTGAAAAGAGGTTTTCAATCCCAACAAACATTGCTTTAGCATTTTATCCTGATCTACCTATTATTTTCTCTGAATGTAGAATCTGTTAGGAACCGAATGACAGCTCACTAATAAATTCAGTGAAACAAGTTAAAGAGACAAGCAAGTGACTATAATAAAGTGTACATACTGGCTCTTTTAAGAGTAAACTTTTGAGCAATTACTGGCCTTGATGCACATGAATGGCTGACACACATACGTAAGAGGACATAATGGAGAATTATTGCATTATCTGTAAAGGCTTCTTGTGCTTTGGAAGCTAAAAGCAGTGACAGTTGAGCTTGGCAGTTTCTGAAATCATGTCTTTTCCCCTCACAATCAGGCTGTGAGTATATATCAAAAATAGCCATGTTAACACCAGCACTGATTACAGCACCCAGGCTGTCATCATTAGCACTCAGATTTCTGAGCAGGTCACCTTATTCGAAGGTGTGCTTTAGGCTGCCCTATTTTTCTTTCTTTCTTGTTACTCCTGTCCAGGCCTTTTGAGTTGCTAGCGTAAGAGCAGTTTCTTCCTCCTCCACCAGATCATGAGCATTAAAATGCAGTCATGTTGTTGGCATCCTAGCTCACCAGCCTTGATCACGAGCTTAGCCTGAGTGGATTGAAGGTGGTTGTTATGCTTTTCTCTAATTCAAAGAAGCCATTCAGTCATCAAAACCTCGACGAAACAGAAATAATATGATGTTCATTAAGTAGCAAAAGACAAATGTATGTCATTCTAGGAAATCAGCTTCAATTTCAAGTAAAAGTCATTTAAACACAGCTAAGAACTACAGCAGAACAGAAACAACAGATGGCTTCTTGATTAAAGTCAGTGATGTGGGTCCTGTGTGTGTATGTACAAGTATGCTTTTATGTAGATTAAAAAGCAAGATAGAATGAGACAATCAAACACTATCTTATAGCTATATCTACCTCCCTCTTCATATCTGTTGAAATTGAACAAATAGAAGCAAGGCAAATGTCACTGTCAAGATTGGATACCTGTGAACATCAAAACTGGTCATGGTATCTCTTCTAAAATGAAAACGAGTGGAAAATCAATGTCTCATCTACTAAGAGGATAGGCATACATAAATGTATATATGTGTATATTAGTGTTTATAGATAGTAAAGTTTATATTTAAGACTTTATCAATTGAGAGAAACAAAAGTATCATTTACTGAAGAGGTAAACTGTAAATTTTGAACCGGGCTCTCTGAATGTGGCTTACGGTGGAGGAGGACTGAGAAACCAAGGACAACGGCAATGAATGTGAACTCTACAGCATGGACGGGCTCACTGTGAGCCTTAACCTTCACCTGGCGATGGATGGAGATAGAGACAGAGCCCCACATTGGAGCACCGGACTGAGCTCCCAAAGTTCAGATGAGGAGCAGAAGGAGAGAGATCATGAGAAAGAAAGTCAGAACCATGAGGGATGCGTTCACCCACTGAGACGGCAGGACAGAACTAATGGGAGACCACCAAGTCCACTTGGAATGGGACTGATGGAACATGCGACCAAATCGGACTCTCTGAGGGTGGCTGATGGTAGAGGCTGACCGAGGAGCCAAGGACAATGGCGATGGCCTTGGTCTCTACGACATGGACGGGCTCTGTGTGAGCCTTGTCAGTTTGGTTGCTCACCTTCCTGGACCTGGAGGGAGTTGGGAGGACCTTGGACTCAACATAGTGTAGAGAACCCTGATGGCTCTTTGGCCTGGAGAGGGAGGGAGTGGGGGTATGGTTGGAGGGGAGGGGAGAGAAGGGGGAGGAGGAGGGGAGGAGATGGCAATTTTTAATAAAAAAATAAATAAACTGGAAAAAAAAGGAAAAAAATAAAAAAAGGAAAAAAAAGAAAAAAAAAGAGAAATGGGAACGTATTGTTGGCATCAAAGCTAAGGAAACGTATGAAGATGCAGAAGCGTGAATGGTTCGCTGGCAGAAGCGCTCATTCTTCAAGGACATTCATAGCAGCAAGAGCATCAGTGGTTTGGATTTCAGTTTCACTTGTGATCATGAAAGTCAAGTAGCATATTGGAATTCCTATGTACGCTTAATTACACTATCAAATCTGTTAAGTTTTTGTGACCAGCTGGGGAGAAATAAAAAGACAGGGGAAGCAAATCACTAGATTAAAGAGATTAAATCGAAACTCCTAACTACTCCTTTATTCTCAAGTTTTAATCTGAGAGTCAAATCTCTCCTCCATACTGAGAAGGTGTGATTAAACAAACAAGAGTGATAGAAATCTAATCTAATTTGAAAATTTAGGTTTCAATAGCTATCTAAGTTGACCATAACATTTTTTACGGATGAAATAAAGCCTCTCTCACTTCTACAAGTGAAGCACTGTGGTGATCAGAAAGAGGGTGACGCCGGATATCACCAATCCTGAAAATTTCTAATTCAGGTGACGAATAAAGAGATCGGTTTCATTGATTTGTTATTTTGGGATATTATGTACTAAAGTTTCTATTTGTACTCCAAAGTTCTAGAATAATAATACCTCTATTTATATGCCAATATACAGTATATAAAATCCTATGAAATAATATGATCTATAAAATAACTACTATTTTAAAAATAGTAAAATGTTGCTCAGGTCATAACAGTTTTTGCTTTTTAAAACTAAAGTGGAGAATTTTCTTATTTTGATTTTTTTTGATTTTTGACAAAATATATCACAGAGCATAAGGTGGCTTATAATACCTGATCCTGCAGCCTTTAATTACTAACTGTAGGGATTAAGGATAAATCAACACACATGGCCTAAGACTGTCCTTAATCTCTCTCTAATGTTTTCTGAATTTCTTTATATTACCATTTCATTCTCTTAAAACACACTAGTAAGTTGAGGAAATTACATGATCAGCTCATCTTATTCAGAAGGAAAAAATTTAAAATTGTAATTTGAAGTAATTTTATTCATACCTGCTCAAGTTAGAAATTATTACTGAAGTGATCTGTGGCAGCCACAGTAATACTCACACCTTGAAATATTAAAATAAGTGTAGCTACCATTTAAAAGCAATGGACTTCTTATTGATTGTGTTAATAGATAGAGGTGAGAGTCTTTTCTTTGTATACCAGGAAGGTTTAATATGTAATGGACTATATTACTATGAAGTGGTGGCCCAGGGAAATAATTTCTCACTACAGAAGTGAGAAAGTGTTATTAAAATCATATGATACCATAAGGCTTTCTTCCAGTAAGATGATAGTTAATCAATTTCTGGAAACAGACTGTATTAATATTAGTTGTTATCTTATTATTTTATTACTTTATAGATGGGTTTTAGCACTTAGAATTCATTTGCTCTATTTTAAAAAGTCATCTGAGCATATTGGCTTGCCCTTCTGGCTCAGGAAGTATTTCTGTGGGCTGCTTAGTCACTTTCTTGCCAAAAATGTGCCAGGGTGGTTCTTCATATTCCAGAGAACTAAGGTTGAAAAATTCCCAGTAAGTATCCTATTAAATTGCTGTGCATGATGTTATATTTAATGAAATGCTTGGATCAAGACATGCACCTGTCTCCACTTAAGTGCTTCTAATTTGTACTTGAAGGAGAACACATGAAAGGAACAGAACGAAAACAAAAAATCACAGTCGAAGTTTTATATTTCCTTCCCCTTATTACATATCATCTTCCTACAAACATCTTGGAGGAAACCCTTCACATTCATTGGTCACAATTTTGTCAGCTGTCCTTTTTCTTCTATGTGGGCCATTTATTTAGAGAGAAATTCAGAATTCAGAGAATACCCATTAGCTGATAATATTTATATATGATTTAAATAGCACTTTGTTCATATCTTTCCTAATGAATAATAGAATCATTTTTATTTTAAGAACTGAAATAACTTAGACAAGAGATAGAGCTTAATGATAAAGAATATTGTGTTTCAGGCCTGACAGCACTGAATGAATGCTACAAAACTGGCTATATCGGTTCCAATTAGAAGTGAATGGCATGAGAAAAAAAAATATCTAAAAGTGAATCATATCACCTAAAGACATGTTTTTTTTTTTTTTTGCCTTGCAATATTTGAGCAATGCTACACCATCAACAATGAAAATTAGTTTCATAAAGGTAAACAGAGTTTCAAAACCTAGTGTTTATCATATAACTTGTGTTGTTTTCTGGTCTGCATCTGTACTAATGAGTTGGATCGTACTAGATTAAATTTACCTGGAGCAGATGAACATGTTTGAGCTTTTCTGCCTCTTCTTTATATTTCCCGGTGCTAAACTGATTCCTGAGTGACAGACATCTTTTTATTTGTTTGTTTTGCTGTTTAGATGGTAGTCCAGTGTCCTCAAGACTGCAAAGTTTCTGATAATAAATCTGTAGGCTTATTGATTGCTTCCTTTGTATGACACGTTACTTCTCTATGATTGTTTTTAATCGTTTGTCATTTAAAAGTTTAATTATTATTAATCTCTATAATAATCAATGTAAATTTATACTAAAATTACTCAGATAATCAGTATATTCAAAACTCTTACACTGTCTATTTTATTGGGTAGTATCCCACACCTTTTTAAAGCTATTTTTATTTTTAATTTAATTTCTGGTTGGTTTTCAGCTCAAATAATTTTTATGACATTCTAACAAAATTTACTCAATCTTTCCGCTATCTTTTTAAATCAGACTTTGAATTTCCATATTAATTATTTTATTTTTAGAGATCTTATTCCACTATTTTTCCAGTAATTTCTCTTCAGAGCTTATGCCTCTTAGTCCTTCCTCTCTCCCTCCCTTCTTCCCTCTCTCCCTCCCTTCCTTCCTTTTTTGTTTTGTTTTAAAGATTTGTTTATTTTATGCATTATGAGCTGTCTATCTACATTATGACTTTATCTCAGAAGAGGGCATCAGATATCATTAGAGATGGTTGTGACCAACCATGTTTCTCCTGGGGAGCCGATTCAAATATTTTGGAAGATCATGCATACTTTTTGTGGGGAGGGGATGGAGGAGAAAGGGGGGCACAGAAAGAAATAAACATGAAGGATACAAGACTACCGAAAGAAAGCCGGCAGGGAAGGAAGGAATGAGACGCAAAGAAAGAAAGGAAGAAAGCCCTTCCTTCCTTCCTTCCTTCCCTTCCTCCTTCCCGTCCCTCCATCTTGTCTGCCGTATTTTCCATTTCTTCCCTACTTGTATACTTCTTATTCATTTATTTTTTTCACTCTGAAAATGTCTTTAAAATCAAAGTGTCTATTTATGGCATTTAAGCATTTTATTATAACTGAAGCATTATATTAACTATCATATAACTGTGAAACTGGATAATAAATTGGTTTTCTTAACAGGGAGAGAAGAGTCAATATTATGAGCTGAAGATGGATAATGATGTGGAAGATGAAGAAGAAGTAACAAGCACAACCGGTCTAAACAAAAAGTTCATAGAATGATTTCTATTAGATATCAGTAGAAGGATATGCTGCTGTACTAATAGATTAGTACCTCATTCAGTAATCATCAGAGATGCTTTTTCTGGCAGCAGGTGTGAACAGATGCAAGACCCACAATTAGACAATACGTGGAGTGAGAGAGAGTCTAAAGGGAGCTCTCTATAAAATCTGTCCTCTCAAGGCCTACTCAGGGAGTACAATGGAGAAGATGGAATGAGTGTAAGAATGAGAGGTGATGAAGACACCATGCAAGCAAGGCCCTCTACATCACATGTTTGAAGAGCATATGAATTCAGACACTGAAGCAGCAACATGTGGCATACATGGTTCTATACTAGGTCATTTGCATACATATTATAGCTATTAGCATAGTATGCTTATGGGACTCCAGACTATGAAAAGAAGTAGCTCTCTGGCTCTTGTGCCTGTTCTTGGTGCATTTTTCCTCCTGTTAGCTTGCTGTGATAAATATGATAAATTTTGCTTCATTTAATTATATTTTATTTCATCGTGTTTGGTTATAGTCTTTTAGAAGCCTATTCTTTTCTAGTGGGAGAAAGGAAGGGAGTGGATCCAAAGGGGATAGTTGGTAGGGAGGAGCTGGTAGCAGTAGAGGGCATGGAAAATATAATCAGAACATATTGGATGAGAGGAGAACCAATTTTCATTATGTTAAAAATTAGAAAAGTAAATTTCCTTTGAGCATTAGCTGTGAGTGCTGTTGATACGAAGTCAATGTTAAGAAAGCAAAATATCAGTTAACTAAAATGAATAAAATATTATGTTTTGATTAAATAAATAAATAAATAAATAAATAAATAGAGGATCTCAGTAATCTTATGTTTCTTATAAGCACAGTGACTTAATATTTGGTAATTTATTAGTTAAGGAAGTCTTTTGGAACATAACCTCAGATGAAAATTTGATTCTGTGTATGGTAAGTGGCTTCTGAGCGCCTAGAATCATGAAACTAAAGTGAAGGCTTATGACAGCTCTTTGCTGTTGTTGCTTTTAAAGTTTCAGAAGTGTTATGCAAATGACTGAAGTTCCCTTGACTTGTGATACTGGTAATCTTAATAATGAGGATGTGTTTGGCTACTATTTGAAACTCTAGGAGAAGAAAAAATCTATACGGCTGCCTTTTGCCAACATGGGACATTAGAGTTATCATGGTAAAAGCAAAAGCATATCAGGTTAGCATATGAGGATAGAGGATTTTCGTCATATTCCTCCTCAGATGATCAAAATGAGAAATGAGAATGGTTGCACTCCAGCCGCTTTAGACATTTACTAAAAGGTAAGAGTCCTTCTGCCTAATTCGTGTTCGCAGTGCTGCAAATAAGGAAAGCACTGGAGTATCTGAAGCCCTGGAACCAGCGGTATCAGTGAACTCAGATGCACAGCTGAATTAGCAGTAAGAAAGCCACTTTGTCCTTAGACAGTACATGAACTGGTGATGAATAAAAAAAAAAAATAGTAAACAGCAGAAGGAAATTGATGCCTTTCTTTTCCAGAAGGATGTTTTAGGTATTGCATTTCTCAGATCATCTGTTAAGAAAGAAAACAAAACAAAACAAGAAGATAATTTTTCATCAGGATAAGAAGGTACGTAGTAGGTTAAGCAAATGAGATTGAGCTTAACACACACACACACACACACACACACACACACACACACACACTCCACTTAAAAATGAAATTTTACTGTCAGATCTAGAAATGGATAAATTCATTTCTACCTCTGTGTAGATGAATTTGATCAAAGATCCTTGATCCTCTACTCTGCCTGCTGTTATCTCTTCCTCTCTATATCTGGACAGGGTATGTTGTTAGTATTTGAAACTGCTGGGAAAGATAACCTAGGCATCTTCTCTTTGCAACATAGGACCTTAGTAAATTAGGATAAGAATTGCTTCTCAAGTCATTAAGAATGGCAGATTTTCACACAATAGTGAAACATCCCTTCTCCATTCTTTTGCCCTTCCCCCTTTCGCATTCTATCTCCTGCCCTTCTTCCCCACATTCCTGATGTCTCTTTTATGTATCACCCTGAATTTATATATGTACATAATCACACATCTTTGTACATAATGTACTCAATGTTGTGTTATTTATTATGTATATATTGGCACATTGTTGCTTGTATGATGTTGTGAGCAATAATTGGTTTATAAATATTGACATTATATAGCCTGGTTACACATGTATATTCTTAAAACACAGTAACTGTCATTTCATTTTTTAACACAAATGAAATCAGTAGCTTGGAAATATCAGTATTCTACTTTGTCTTATATTAGTAAACTTGTAAATTTGTTACTTTGAACTTCTGTCTCAACATATCTCACCATGTAGCGACTAACATTCCTAACTAAAATTCCCCCCTTCTTTTGTGATGCAATAATCTCATAGAACAAATTCCCTCCATTTAATCAGCAATGTTTGACACTGAGAAACACCTTGATGTGAGGTCTTTCTTAGCCCATTTGTTTTCTGCTACCTACTTTCTCTTATATTCTCATAATTCTAGTGGCCAGTCTTTGTCATCCGGATTAATCTGTCTAGAAATATGCTACTATTGTTTCTGCAGCTATCTGCCAAGGAACAAAACAGGGAAAGAATTCAAAATAAGGTATGAACTTGTTGTTTAGGTAAAAGCAGCAACTGCCAAGTTACATCAAGCAGTTTGAGGGAGGCTCAGTCACTTGTAGATTTGCTCTCTATACATGCTTGTGTTTGGAACTCCAAGCTATTAATATTTGTCATTTTCTTATACACTGTCAAGCACTTCTACTAGAGAGAATATTAATTGTGAAGCTTGCAAGATTCTGAGCTTGAGTGAAAAACAGCCTTTGTTCCAATATCTCCAATTCTATTCTGCTGACGCTTTCACATTGTCTCAGCAGCTTTCTCACAAGATGCTGCATGAGATTTCATTTCGAAGTTAATCTTAGTTTAGCATCAGATGCTCTCAATTAGCTGCTGTCTTTGTTTCATGAGAAATTGCTTTTGATTAGCAGATTTCGTTGTTTACATGGTTGCTCAGACCATATTGCAACAAAGCAACTAATTTGCTGTCCAACTGTTTTTCTCCTAGAGTGGAGATGGCTAGAGTTGCATAGACTTTTGTCTTTATTTAAGTTAGTATAGAGTAAAATATGCCAAAATTTTATTAGAAAGAAGTTATTCTTACATAACTTACATATTGCATCTTTACTTATTTCAACTGTAATTACTTTAAAATAGGAAAACAACAGAAAAGAATTGTGTATTGAGAATTTTAAAATAATTTTAAAATATAATTATAAATCTCCTAGATTCACTTTATGTTTTTATTACTTAGTAAAATAGACTCTAAATCAGAAATTGTACCTTCTTTTAATTTTTGTAAATCAAAAGATCAAAATACAAATACTTAAAAAATACTTATTGGATAGTAAGGCTATTCATTATCGAAATATTGATATGAAATCTACAATTCACAAGCAAGACTATCATATGACCAAGAAAAACATAGACGACATATTTAGATACCTTCATAAGTTTCATCTTAGATGCATGGACTGCAGTTGTTACTTCTAACCTTTTTTTTTCATGTCTCAAACAAAAGCAGTTCCTGTGTTGAAACTGACTCAGTCCCCTGGTGTCGGTCATAGTATAGTGTGATGTTATTACATCGCTGTTCTGCAGCTATTTGATTGACTCAACTGTATCCAGGATTGTGACTTTCAGGAGCAACAAGCTGTTTTCTTAGCTGTAATATGATGATCAGGAAATGAATGAACTCTTTCTCTTTATAGTATAATGATAAGCCTTCACATGTGGCTATTTGGTGACTTGAAAAATAAATAAATTTTGTTCTTACAGTATAATATCTAGAAGTTTGCTCCAGATAAAATGCTTCTTAGATCACAATTCTTTGGAACTCAACAACTTCCTTTTCCAGAACTGAGACTGTAAGATCATTACCATTTTATACCCTGGGACTCAGAAGATCTTCCTGCATTTTGATGAGGTTACATATCATGACCAACAGCTGAGTTGATGGAGGATTCTCATTGGCTAATAAACTGCATTGGCTTTTTGATAGGGCAAAATTTAGATAGGTGGAGTAGACAGAACAGGAAAAAGGAAGTGAGGTAGATGGCTCAGACAGTTGCCCTGCCTTGCCTCTCTGAGCAGACCGCCATGCCTCTCCTTAGGGAGAGAGTTGCGATGAAGCCAGCCGCCAGGTCAGACGTGCTGAATCTTTCCCGGTAAGATACCATTTGTGGTATTACACAGATTATTAGATATGGGTTAGTCAAGATGTGAGAAAGAGGCTGGAATTAATGGGCCAGACAGTGTTTAAAAGAATACAATTTGTGTGTTGTTATTTCGGGTGTAAAGCTAACCATGCAGGAGCCGGGTGGGATGAAAAGCAGGCCTTCCTGCAGCTCCACACTACACTGAGTGTCAGATTTCACGCTCACTCATGCTGTTATTTTATTATTGTTGTTGTTTTTGGTTGTTAGGTCTCATAGGCCATCACAAGCACCTTGGTTCAAATAGCAAGGCCTCCTCAACTTCCTTTATACTTGGATTGCTCCCAGTGGGACAACATAATGCAATACTAATAGCCATTGGTGAAAGGGACACAGTAGAGTTCAGCTAGGTCATTTATATTAAGTTCTAACAACTCACTTAGTTTTGCAACCTAGTCTTCTGCCTCACTTGTCTTGTGTACCCTGAAAGAACTGACTTTGGGTACGATAGAAAGCATGGCAATGGTGAGGACCTGAGTTCACATTACAGAAACCACTTGAAAAAGAAAAACTGGGTGTGGCAAGGTTCACTCGTAATCCTAGTGCTGGAGAGTTGGACACAGGTAGATCCCTGGAGCTTAATGGTCAGTTAGATTAGCTGCCTTGGTGAATTCTTAACAGAAATTGTGACTGGCACCTGAGGAATGACACTTTAAGTCATCCTTTAGACTGTGTTTATACTGTGCACATGACATGTATGCAGAAATATCTGTATACTTATACACACACACACACAAACGCACACACAGAGTTGGAAGAAGATTGGGCTTTATTTTATATATATATATATTTTTTTTTTTTTTGGTTTTTCGAGACAGGGTTTCCCTGTAGTTTCTAGAGCCTGTCCTGGAACTAGCTCTTGTAGACCAGGCTGGCCTCGAACTCAGAGATCCGCCTGCCTCTGCCTCCCGAGTGCTGGGATTAAAGGCGAGCGTCACCACCGCCCGGCTGGGCTTTATTTTCTGATCCACCACTTTCAGCAAAGAAATTGTGGACATGTATGCATTACTAGAGCAAAAGATGCCATGAAACATACTGGTGAGCTTGATGAGTCTCCAATGTTCTCACTGGTGTTCTCCCTGCTGGCTCATTCCTTCCTCCATGTTGAATATCTACCTCACACCCTCTGCTGTGTACATAAAGGTTTCATTGCTGCCTGTTTCTGAAATTATCCCCATTTGTTTACGTGCTGTTGGTCTGTTTAAATGTATTTAATTGTTTAGAGTGGCTTTTTAGGCTTTTTAAATCACTACTATTTTAACTTTCAAATGACAATTGTTTGCTTTTTCCTGCTAGAGTATTTTTAAATTCATCTTTCATATATTGCATCCTGATCACAGTTTTCCCTCCTTCCGTACCTCCTAGTGCCCACCTGAACCTTCACTCTCCTTGATATCTACTCCTCTTCAGTCTTCCTTCATTACCGGGCAGGACTCCCTGGAATATCAACCAAACATGGCATATCAAGTTAAAATAAGGCTAGGCAGATTACCTCATCTTAAAGATGGTCAAGGCAACACAATCGGAGGAAAAGATTTCCAAAGCATAACATTGGTTATATATACATGATTATATATAACAAAACCAAATGATATATCCAACATCTCACTCTCACTAACTTATCTATTTTGTGAAAACACACTTGAAATTTGCTTCTTCAGTTATTTTTACCATACAATATATTATTACTAACTATAGTAATCTTTCTATGCACTGCATTTAATTTTTGAAATCAATTGAACACACTAATTCTTTTCTTAGAGATGTCTTTCTGTTCTCCCCTCCCACTCTGGGTGTGTGTGTGTGTATGTGTGTGTATATGTGTGTGGTTTTTCTTGTAGTTTATCAATATAAAAATTTCTATTTACACACAAGAAAATGTTAATTTGCGCATTTTCTTAAGTAGTATGGAATTTGCACAATTATTTGCTCTTTCCTTCATTTTTTCTTTCTTCTCTTGTATCTTAAATATAGGGTGACTGGTATAACATGGAATATATAAAATTTCATTATGGAATCATTTCAGAAAATATTAAATTTTATATCAAAAGGAAAAGGTTTCTGAAAAGGTTAGAGTCAATAAACTTCTGTGTGAATACTTACTAAATCACAGTGTTACTGCAGTCATATAAATAGAACCTTTCTTGTTGAATCTTTTGTAGTGTGAAGTTACCAAATATTGAGACGGTTTAGTTCACTTTTAGCTCAAGCATTCCAATCAGCTATTTAAACTTTTTTTCCATAAATTAGACACTTTGGGACACAGACAAAAGAGAAAAGTGAGTGCCATTATGGCATAAGCTTGGCTTCAATTTCTATTTTCTGGGAAAAAGTCACCAAGTCCCCATATCAATAAAAATACCAGTAGCAATGCCAAGGCATTTAGTTTGAATAATTTCATTACAATTCAGTTTTCAGGTTTACCAAATTCATGGGGCTCATTGGGAACAAAGTGTTGTAATACATCTTTGCCTGGTATACCTCAACAGAAGCATTACTTTAAAATGCTTTTAACAATCAAAGTATCTCTGGGTAATACACTTTTGATTCAAATGGAAATTTATCTGTTTCGATGGGTAAGAAGATATATATTTAAAAATCAAACTGTCTTTCTGTTGCCAATAGAATAAAATGTAACATGCAATTTATTTAACAACAAAATGATGTCCCCTCCCCTCAGTTTCACTGTCATTAATAAGAAGAAGGGAAGTTGATGGTTCTGATATTTTCCCAGTGGACTATGTTGTTCACCTTTCATTCTTTGGAATCACGACTTTCAATTGACACTGTCAATAGAGAGCCCTTTAAACTTTGCTTAGAAACATAAATTATTCATTCTTCAATTGAGATGAAAAGTTATCTGCATGGATATCCTGCCTATTCTACAAATGCATTCTGGCAAATAGAACCCAAGGCAAATTTTAGCAGCGAGTTTGTTTCATGGCAAATTCTGAGCAAAACAGAAAATAAAATTTCTCTTTTCTCCTGTCTCTTTCCTATACCGCCTGTCTATTTTCTCCTTCTCCTAACATTTTGCTAGTGTATTGTATTAGAATAAAATTCTTCTTACTTTTAAAAGAAGTTTTAAAATACTCAAAATTATGCTATATGTGTTATAGTGTTAAACACTAACAATCTTTTTAAATATTATTATACTTTTGCATGGAGCTTTGTGATTTCAAAATGATACTCTTCTGGGAACTTTCATGTTCTTACTCTCATGAATCATCTCATAGTCCTGCTGTAGTATAAATATTTCTGGCTTAACTTTCTTACACCAAAATAGAAATGTGGGGACAATGGCACCCTCTAATAAACTCTTTGTCTGAAGCTAATGTGGATTTGGTGAGATCAATCTTCTTCAGCCAGAGTTGTCAATAATTATGAGTTAAACCAAAGCCACTTTCAAACAAATGACAATGTTTTAACTTTACCCTCTTTTGGGCTTGTATTTTTGCAAGATTATTCATAAAATTTAGGGACTGTGGCCTGATGTGGGAATTGATGCTGGTCTCATTAAAAAGGATTTTTTTAAACCAAATTTTGCCACTTGATTTTCAACATGAATATTTTCAAGAACTATCAATAGTTACTTGCAATAGCTGATTGAATAAACTTTAGCTCTGTCCTGAACTGTGGAAGTAAATTTGTGAGTCAAAAATGTGTGTTTGTGTGTGGTGCATGTTTGTGCTGTGTGTGTGTGTGTGTGTGTGTGTGTGTGTGTGTGTGCGTGCACATTCATACCTGTGTATGTGCATGTTTTTATACACAGTAGTGAACTTTCTTTCTTCTTGGCTTCTTTGCTTGTTTTTCTTTTGAGACAGGATTAAGTTGCATACCTTTGGATGTCTTTAAACTCACTAAGTAGCCCAGACTGGCTTCAAATTCTTACGTCTCATGCCTTTTCTTCTTGAGCTCGAAGCAGTGTTTATAGATATGCATCATCATTCTTAGCTCAGACACAGACTGGAGATCAGTTAGAAAGTAGCTGTTTTACATGTGAATTCTACATTTTCTTTCTTTGCTATAAATGGTAATTTAATCTAGTATAAAAACATTATTTCAAGTTAAGTCCAGTTTTGAGATATTAACATAATATATCTCTTAAGGACATGATGTTAAATTAGGTCAATAAAGAAATGTCACTCTCCAATTTAACTAAAACTGCCTGTTTTAGTTTGTTATGTTTGGTATAGATCACTAAATTAAACTGTGTTTAAATAATGTTGCTGCTCTCTGAGAGATGTAGGGATTACTGGAACAGATTTCACCCTTTATTTTTTTCCATTTACCTAACCTAAATATTTGCATGTGTTTTTCTGACACAGTATAATATTTCAACACATAAATACATTATATTTTGATGCAAATGTGTTATTTGCATGTTTTTTTCAGTGAATCTTTATTTCTATGTGTGACAATCCTTTGAATACTTATTATCTAGTTTTTAAATACAATCTACAATTAACTGTTACAATGTATTGTAACGTAACTTTGCAGTAGGCCAGTAGAGCTTACCATAATCTCTACATAGAAAAATAAGTCTCCAAGAAATATAAACACATGTTAAACATTATCTATAATCAAAACATGCAATTCTAAAGTTGGTAATGTGATGTTGTGAACCTAAGGCAGTTTACCATATCATCGTTGTTCTGTGAAAAAAAAACATGTTATTATAAATTAAACATATTCAATATAGCTGTTTTTCAGTATGAATGAGCATCTCAGTGGCACTTCTGTCTTCTCTTTTTAAGCCTCCATTTTCTCCTTCTTTGCTTCTTCCTATTTTTACACTGCTAGTGATTCTGTATCACTTTAGTAATTGAAAAATACTTATAAAAATCCATTATTTTGTTGTTTTTACAATATATGAATATCACAAGTGTTACCAAGCTATTTAATCAAAAAGTCCTACAATAAAACAATGTTTTATTTTTTTCCCTTTATTTTAAGCCACTTTAAGAATCTATTCCTAGAGATATGATGGCACACACGTATAATCAAAGCAGCCTAGGAAGCTGAGACAAGAAGATTATGAGTTTACTGCTAGTGTAGACACCCAGCAAGTCCCTGTCTCACAATAGCTAAACAAATAGACAACTGTAACATAGCAAGCAGGTCAAATAATTATATTTTTTCATGAATTAGATTGGCTTTTATTAAAAAGCAGCAATTAAAAAAGCCTCCTTTCATCATGACATTTATATGGAAAAATCATAAAAATAGGAGCCCTATCCCCTCTGAGAAGTGGATGGAGGGTGGAATGGGGGAAAGAGGAGAAACTCGAGTTGGTATGTAAAAAATGAAAAAAGTTTAAATAAATAAATAAACAAACAAACAACAGGGGACAGTCATTGTTTTTAAGGTTTTTCTTTTCTTGTGCTTACTCTAGCAAATGTTGCCTAATTCAAGGGATTATCTGATGAAGGTCTCTCATTGGTTAATAAAGAAACTGCCTTGGCAGATTTGATAGGCCATCCCTTAGGTGGGTGGAGTAGACAGAACAGAATGCTGGGAAGAAAGAAGTGAGGCATATGCTTCCGGCAATTGCCCTGCCTCTCCTCTCTTGGACAGTCATGATGGAGACAGCTACCAGGTTAGACATGCTGAATCTTTCCCGGTAAGACACCACTCGTGGTGTTACACAGATTATTAGATATGGGTTAGTCAAGATGTGAGTAAGAGGCTGAAACTAATGGGCCAGGCAGTGTTTAAATGAATACAGTTTGTGTGTTGTTATTTCCGGGCATAAGCTAGCCAGGTGGCCAGTATCTGGGCGGCAGGAATGCAACCTGCAGCTCATCACTACAATTATCTATCCTATGTCACTGGATGTTGAGTTCCAAGCACAGAAATATTAGGATTTTAAGAAATGTGTGTTGTACTTATAGGAAATTTAGTGTCTAGAAACTATCTTTGGCAAAATAGAAGGAGGAGATGGACTTTATGTTTGAAATCATTGCAAGATCTCAGAACTGGGATCAGTATAAGGACAAAAGCCTGGGTTTTAAAGAAAGCATGGAGACATAATGTGAATGTTGATAGGAGTTTTTAAGGCTCAATTTCCAGTTGTTTTGCATTGATTCCTTTAATTAAATAATATTCTTTAGAAGGTAGAGTACACAGTGTGTCCATGGATACCATGTAAACTCTTGAACTGAGTACATGGTAAAATACATGATAGATTGATTAAATAGGTAGATAGATAGATAGATAGATAGATAGATAGATAGATAGATAGACAAATAAGCAAACAAATAAACCAGAAAAAGGCCCTACTGATTTTCTCAGGAATAATCATGATCTCAGTAAGTTAGTAAGACCCTTCCTAGCACTCCTGGAGACAACAGCAACAGAAAATATCTCCTTACCAATAACTTGGGTAACGATTATGGGGGAGAAAAAGGCTCCTAGGTATAGTTTCTGATTCATATGTGATGTTGAAAGAGAAACTAGACAGATCTGCAACAGCAAACTCCAAATGATAATTAAGCAATGTCTATTCAGAAAGGGTCTGGTGGAAACCAATGAACAAAAGCACATAGCATGATGGCATGGGATGAGAAAGGTCATGATCGCTGACAAAGCCAGACCACAGAGGGTTACCACCTTTCAGACAAGTAGCCCAAGGACTAGTTCTCAAGTCAAATCATATTTTCAGTTCAATGATTCAACTCAAAGGAAATTACTGGGAGTAATGGGGATTGATTGTGAACAGAAATAAATGGTAGTAAATGATGTTCTAGTACATGAGTTGGCAGACAATGATTCACATATGACGTGTTTTGTAGGTTTCTATTAAGCTAAATATAAATTAAATACACTTTAAATTTTAGGTAGCTCCCAAGAGAGAGTTAGCTTCTTACAGAAATAGGTTCCATAAGATGTGTTACTGAAACAAGAAACAGATTAAATGTTCTTTTGAAATGCATTTAAGATTAATGATTCATCAGTGTTTGCTTTTATGTTCAATATAAAAGTCAGTATTTATGCTCAAAACCAGTGCCCTACATGATTGAAATATTCTGTGACAGTTTTATTGTTTATATATAAAAGACTGAGTCTTCCTATGCACATCTTATTAAAAATTATTATGTATGAGAAAATTCATTTTCTATTTCATCTTTAGTCATCTTTGTCTTGGATAACAGGATAGATTTATACATAGCCCATAAAATGATAAATTGTACAGAACATGAAATCTGCCAGTTCTTTTAAATTTAAACATATATGGGAGTGTACCCACTGTTCATATAAAAGCTAGGTATCTGTAACCACCAATGTGGGTTTTAGATGACTTCATCTTAATAAAAACATGTGGGAGTCTGTCAAGTTTGAGTTCACCTGCTCAGCCACTAAGCTATTATCACAACAGTGAAGCATATTATCAGCTGGGAAATTCTATTTCTTTGTAAGCAAGTGTACATGAGGATTAATTCACTAAATAAAATTAAACTATGCAAAATAAGTACAAACTTCTGGCCCCTTTATTGCAGATTCTTCTTATTCTGTAACTGTTGAACAGTATTTGGGAAGGATACACAAACCAATATTTGATTTAAGTAGGATCCTTAAGTTTTACTGAGTGATTCCAGTATCTCTACCAACATATTTCAAAAAATATTGTAACAACCTCAGAGTACTCAGTATGCAAGAGGACTAGGTTTAATTCATGGAACAACAATAAAAATAATGACAGTAATCTCAGTGAATTCGAGGCTAGCCTTATCTATAAAATTAGTTTCAGTACAGCTGGGGCTACAAAAAAAACAAAAAAAAAAACTGTCTCGAAAACAAAACAAATAACAACAACAACAAAAGCAAAAAAAAAAAAAAAACAAGAAAAAGGAAAGAAAAATAGAAATGGAAAATAGTGACAGTGGAAATGCTGTTAAGTGCTTTTAAGTCATAGCTATGTCTCATCATATATGTAAGAGGGTATTCTATTAGTTTCATTACTTCCCGTTTTGCATGGGAAAACATAAGCACACAAAATTGAATCATTTGGCCCAATGGCCCCAGTCTCTAAAACAATAGTCTCAGCTGTGAGCTTTCTTATGGCCCTAAGATATTTTTTAACTAATATTATATTAAAATTAGTCAAAAATTCTTATTATCTCAAAATTCTTCTTTGTAATTAATAGAAGAGACAAAGAAAATCTGTGTTTTTTTTTTTTTTTGTTTTGTTTTTGTTTTTTTGAGATTCAAGTCAGGACCGCGAGGGGTGCATCCACCCACTGAGACGGTGGGACTGATCTAATGGGAGATCACCAAGGCCAGTTGGACTGAGACTGATGGAGCATGTGATGAAACCAGACTCTCTGAATGTGGCTGATAGTGGAGGCTGACTGAGAAGCCAAGGAAAATGGCACTGGGTTTTGATTCTACTGCATGGAGGGGCTTTGTGGGAGCCTAGTCTGTTTGGATGCTCACCTTCCTGGACCTGCAGGGAGCCAGGAGGACCTTGGACTTCCCATAGGGTAGGGAACCCTGACTGCTTTTTGACCTGGAGAGGGAGAGGGAAGGGGGAGGGGGAAAGGTGAGGAAAGTGGGAGGAAGAGAGGAGGTGGAAATTTTCAATAAAAAACAGAACAAAACAACAACAACAACAAAAACAGAGATCCAACTGATTCTGTATCCCTAATGCACCACCACTGCCCAGATTTTATTTTTTTATATTTGAGATTTTAATATAACTATATTTTTTTCTCTAAATACTTTCTTCCATAAAGTCCTCCCATATAGCCCTCCTTGTTTTCTACCAAATCCATGGCCTATTTTTAATTAATTGTTATTACATGCATATGTACACCTATAATGTTACACACACACACGCACACACACACACACACACACATATTGTGCTTCATCTGTGTGTTCCTTGTTTTTATGTTTTCAGGACTGAGCTTTTGGTATTTAATAACCAGCTGTTTTGTAATTGATTTCTAAAGCATCATCTCTGTTCATGTTTTATTCTTTTTTTTTTTTTTTTTTTTTTTTTGGTTTTTCAAGACAGGGTTTCTCTGCAGCTTTTTTAGAGCCTGTCCTGGACCTAGCTCTTGTAGACCAGGCTGGCCTCGAACTCACAGAGATCCGCCTGCCTCTGCCTCCCGAGTGCTGGGATTAAAGGCGTGTGCCACCACCGCCCGGCTTCATGTTTTATTCTTATTGCCTTTTTCCATAACATCATTTTCAACATTTGTCCTATTATTTTTCTAAAGCTGACAGCATGAATCCAAACACTGCCTCCTATCTTAAGGGGGATTCTGCAAAAGTGGTGGTAACTCCCTTTAGCATGTGAGTTCCTCACTTGCAAGAATATGAGGCTCTGGTGTTTTAAAGCATATTTCAGATGATATTAAATGGACTTGGGAAGTGACATAGACCAGTTTCCCTTATTTCTGACAAAAATATACATTACTTCTTTTAAGAGAATTCCATAGACTCTAATAATTAGAGTGTGCTGGGCGGTGAATATGTCTGCCTGCACAGTCTCATGATCTAGTAGTGTGCTCTCAAAGTAAGTTTCTAAAGAAAAGGTGACAGGAATCATTGTGCCAAGATGCCACTGGTAATAAAAGCAGCAAACTTAAAAAGAAGGATTATTATTTAGTTCAAAGTCACAGATTGTCCAGCATGCCCAATGAAGAAGAAATGTTCTATATGTTGCCCTGAAATGGCATTTCAAATTTTAGATTATATTCTGTTAGGAATTGTAAGTTTTATTTCTAGCTGGATTAACTTTTCCTTTTGAATATTTATGTTTCTCTCTGAATTATTCAAGATGACCAACCATTTATTTCTTATGAAATTGCTTTTAGAAACATATTGCTTATTTAATAAGATCTGAATAGAAAAATCCCATCTTCTAAAAATGTGCAGTCTGGTTAACTAGAATAAAATATTAAAAGCAATATTTTCAGAGATTGGCAATGAGATCATTCAATGAAAACAGTATGTATCAAACTAACCCAGGCTGATAAGGTAGTTTAACAAGTATGAGATACTAATATCTTTGATAGATATTTTTATTTGATAACAGTTAGATATTTTTAAGGCCAAATATCAAGGCAAAAGTATAAAACAAAAGTAAGTCTGAAGTCAAATTTCCTTAGGCATGCAAATACTATTAAGACAGGAGGCAGACACATACCTATTTCAAATCTATGGGGATCTCCATTTGCTGAAGAAAGTACTGTAACTAGCAATTTGCTTGAAGAACATTCAAAAATTAATGAAATTCTGCATAAACAGAAGGACCAGCTAGGCTGTAGCTAAGTGGTGATTGTTCATGAGAAAGTTGGATTTTCTGCTACTGGGATTCTACATAGGGAGCTTTGCTCAAAAGCATTGATCTAGATATGTTCTATATGCTTTGTATGTATAATTTAAGAGGCCAGTGTGATTTTTCCATATTATTTTATACTTGAAAACCCAATCTAACTTATAACAGTTAGATAACAGTTTTTAACAGTTTTTTCTATTATCTGTTCTTCTAATGAATAAACTTAAATAAATATCAATTTTATTGCCAAGACTTCAGTAATCAATAGCACTGATTCTATTATGGTGCTTTCATTGAATCTTGGTTGGAGATTAACATTACCTGAAGCAGTGATTCTAAATTTGTTTCTCTCATATGTTAAGTATTACTAAAATATCAAACAGGTCTCAACAATTATAAGCAAGTGTATGTTTGAATATAATTTGGTCCATTCTGCAATATTTTTAATAAAATCACTATCAAAAGCAGAATAGTGGCAAAAACTTGCATTTGGTAGATTTTTTCTAGATCTATACTTACTAAAAATTTTCCTTAATAATGAAAACTAATCCTTTCAAAGAAACGCTCTCTGTTCAGGACGAAGTTCTGAGATGTTGCTGTGCAATGGAGATCCCCGGATGTGCAGTAAATATGCTTCAATCTGTCACAGAATCCCGGTTTCCAAATTTTTAATACATCATAGTTTCCAATCTCAGCATTTGGATACAACTTCAAAAGCATCAACAATGGATATCATAAAATTTATGCTAAGTAAGCATACTGAAGAATTTAAATAAGCTCTGATTTCCCCATGTCCTATGATTCAAATATGTGGTACCTTCAGTGAGAGGGTATTGCCATTCTGTTCTTGAAGGCACACAAGTGTGTAGGCAATAGCATGGAATGCTGGGAATCTATGGCACCTCATGATCTATGGTAAAATATTCAAAAAAGTAATCTAGTCTTAAAGCTGAGCTTATTGTATATGTTAACCTGTGGTGTCTGGAAGGGACATTGAGGCCTTATTATAAAACAACTCCATTAATACACACACAACACATATGTATACATGGATATTAATACACACAAATATACATGTATGTATATATAGGTTTATAAAGTTATTTATATATGGATTTATAAATCTATACATGCATGTATATGTGTTTATTAATATCCATATAATAAATGTACTATTGTAGAAGATTAATATATATGAATATATTTGAATGTGTGTATAGATATATATTTGTATGTGTGTGTATGAATCTTCTATAATAGTAGTTTTCCATATTACTTTTCTTCAATTTTTATAGGGTAGCTATTTTTCCCATATACATTCTTTCTACCTGCCCTTACTTCCCCACTCTAATTTAAAGTGTCTTGTGCTATGTTACTATTCCTATTTAACATTTTATATAACTGCATTCTATTTTCCTTCTTTTGAAATATCAGTCCATGACCCCTTATTAATTTATCGACCTCTGTTTATCTTAAAAAGAGAAGACATCTGAAAATTCGAGGCAATATGAAAAAGTGTGACACTTGTCCTTCTAGGTCCAGGTGTCCTCGCTCAGAGTGATTGTTTTCAGTTCCATTAATTTTGTCATTTTCTCTTTCTTCTTTTCTCCTATAATATATGTCTACTTTAGCTTTCTCTTCCCCCTCCTCCCATTTCCCACAGTCTCCTTCCTCCTCCCTCAGAACCACAGCTCCTCATTTTCCATTCAGAAAAGAGCAAGCCTCCCAATGTTATCCACAACACACAGGTTTCTCTGTGTAGCCCCAGCTGTTCTGAAACTTGTTCTGTAGACCAGACTGGCTTTAAAATCAGAGATTTGTCTGCCTCTGCCTCCCAAGTGCTGGGATTAAAGGTATGTATAACTGCTCCAATGCTCTGGCTTCTTTATCAAAAATTAGGTGTCCATATGTTTGTGAGTTTATATTTGGATTTTCAATTCTATTTTAATGATCATTTTGTGTGTTTTTATGCCAAATCCATAAAGGTTTTTATTACTATAGCTCTGTAGTAAATCGTGAAATCAGAAACAGTAATAACGCTATTATTTAGTATTATTTTAGCTACCCTATTTTATTTTGTTTTTATTTCATATGAGATTTAGTATTGTACTTTCAAGGTCTATAAAGAATCTTTTTGGAATTTTGATGGAATTTATATTGAATTTGTAGATTGCTTATGGTAAGATGGCTATTTTTACTATGTTAATTCTATTGATTCATGAACAAGAAAGATCTTTCCATCTTCTTATATCTTCTTCAATTTCTTTCTTTAAAGGCTTTAAGTTTTCATCATACAAATATTCCGCATTTTCGGTAATGTTACCCCAAGACATTTGCTGTGGCTCTTGAGAAGGATATTCTTTCCATGATTTCTTTCCCAGTCCATTTGCCTTTTAAAAAGATAAGTTAATTTTGTATCCAGTCACCTCACTGAAGTTGTTTATCAATTTTACAAATTTGCTGGTAGACTTTTTGGGGGTCACTGATGTATATTATCATATTATCATATCAACTGCAAATAAAGATACTTTGGCTTCTAGCTTTCCAATTTGTATCTCCTTGATCACCTTTGGCTGTCTTATTATTCTAGCTAGAGCTTCAAGTACTATATTGAGTAGATATGGAGAGACTGAACAGCCTTTTCTTGTTCCTGATTTTAGTGGAATTGCTCTGAGTTTCTTTGACTTAATTTGATGTTTCCTATAATCTTATTTTAAATTCAGTTTATAATGCAGATGTATATCCCTCTCCTAGTCTTCTTAGGCATCTATTTAGATGATCATATCTTTTTTTCCCTTTCAGTTTGTTTATGTGGTGGATTACATTGACTGATTTTTCTCTTTGCTATTCTGACTGGAGTGATATAAAATCTTAAAGTTTTTTTTTTTGTTTTACATTTCCCTGGTGGCTAACAATGTCCAAGTTGTTTTCAGTGGGTCTGAAATATTTGTATTTTATGTTATAAGAATTCTGTTTTGTTCTATGCTCCACTTAAAATCAGTTTCCTTGTTTTCTTGATGTCTATTTTTTATTGTTTTACTTCTTTACATATTCTAGATAATAACCCTTTGGCAATTATATATCTTGTAAAGAGTTCTTTCAATTCCCTAATGAAGTTTCTTTACTTAAGTGATGATGTCCTTTGATGAACTGAAATTTTATGGACAATAGAAGCTGCCAGAAGAGGAAAAAATAATACCCTATCATAGGCATCTGTGAACCCTGCAAGCGACATAAATGATTGGTCTCATAAGACTTATCTACCAGTATAATAGAGAAAGAATGTTATGGGATTAACCAACCATTTTTGATAGATTTATGACGCATTCCACAAGTTGAAATCCATTTCTATCTCTACTATTGTGATCTAGAACTTAGAAAGGTCATAGGCCCTAAGAGAAAACTTGCTGCTATTCTATTATTCAGCTAAATGGGCACAGTATAAAACCAGCTCCTATTGACTTATTGCTTTAACCATAAGTTCATACAGTTTCCAATCCTCATAATTCTCTCTGCTTTTAATAGATGGTGATTGACCCAAATAATTACAACTTACCAATGTTCAGAGAATAAGAGTCTGAGGAATGCTCAGCCCAAGTGTGTCATCAACATGACACCTATTTATTCCATGTCTCAGAGATCATTGTGTAAGGGAGAGGTGGAAAGATCGTAGCAATAGGAGACAGTGGATGGCTACAATGAAACAATGTTTTTCAGTCATAGCAGAACAGTATGAGTTCATAGCAAAATACATATGTGTTCACAGCAGTGGGAAAGCATTCATAATACATGTGTGTAGTCTTGCAAAAACCCAGTGGTGGTGTACATAAAGTTTCACTGCTTTCTAAAGAAATATTGGCAATTCATTGTTAGCTGTTGAAAACACAGGATTTGTTTTCTTTAAGGGTGTAGCTCCTGCTGTGTTGATTATGCTCCAGTGGGAGAAAGGAGGACACTAGTTTGGGTGAGCAAGGAAGTAGTGGAGGTGACTCTGGGAAGAGTAAGGGGATGTGGAAAACATAAAAATTCTTTAGACTATATTTTAAAGATAATAAAAAGAAGACAAAACCTTAACCTTGATCATTTAATATAGCTAACGTTATATCATCACCATTTCATACATTGAAGCATTTGTAATAAGAGTTGCAGGAATATTAAACTTTATTGCACTTGAGCTTTGTCAAGTAGAGATCCACTAGGCCAATATATTAAGGTATTTTTAAGGAGATACTCCCTGCAGTTCCTTTGTAAAATCAAACCAAATGTTCTCTTAAATGAGAAGTAAGTTCTAAGCAAACTAAAATGTTTCCAGCCTAGCCCTTCCAATAGAACCTTTAAAGACGATTTTTCTACCCGTTCTTTTGCTTTCTGTGAGTTTCTACTAGTCCTTTGTGGTTGACACAGTTTCACTATGTGTTCCCTAAATTGTGCTTTGACGTGTTGTGGATTCATCCCATTCAGTTGCCTCGTTGGGCAGCCTTTTAAACAGCTGTGCTTCATAACTCTTTCATTTGTCCAGAGAATACTAAGTGGGAGCCTGCTGTCACGCTGCTGCCAAAGAAAATTAGATGCTGTGATTCCTGCGCAGTGCCCCAATTATGGCCAAGAACAGCACTTACCAAGCTGCACACTCCCAGAGAGTGGGCACCATACGATTCTGCTGGAAAATAGTTGTTCACAGGAATGGTGCTCATCTATGATGAATTTTAAAGCGTTTCAACCAAAAACTTCAATTTCATATAAATGCCTAAATTTTTTATGCTAGGTTCATAAAATATTAAATAAAGTTTTAGGTGTGACAGTTGTTAAATTTTGGATGAATCTAACTAGGAACTGAGCCTAAACTTTGTCATTGAGTTGGATCTTTACATATATTTAGGATATCTTTGTATAAAATGGAATGATGAACTCATGTCTACATAAAGAATATTTATATATTTGGGTGACATACATTGTAATGCTTGTAAGTACAACCAATTGATTAAATAATAAACAAATAAATACATATGTATACATTTGGGTACAAAGATATAACTTATATGTATTATGCATACATTATTATGTACATGTTTAGGTTCTAAATTTTATATAGGTACTCTATTAACATTTTAATGACTAAATAATTTATTTGTTATTAATTTCTTGAAGTTCACCATCAATTCAAGTTTACTTTGAGATGGCTGCTGATTAGTTTTTCAGGCATTGATCATGGAGGCCAGTATCTTGCCCATGTTATGTAAGCACTCTACTGCTGAGCCTTTTGCTAGTCCTATTGATTTCTTTTTCTTTAAATTTTGCTTGTTTCTGTTTTCTGGTTGTTTCATTTGAATGGAGTACAATTAGTAGTTAATGATTACATAGTTTGTCCCCATGATTTATGTAGTGGACTTTATATGTATTTTATTCTTCTTGCAAGGTTCTACATTTTCTATTAATTCTGTTTTATAGATTAAAGAGTAAAGATTGAAAAAGTTAAGTAACTGGTGCTAAATACAGTAAAATAAGCTTGAAATTCAGAGCCATGACCTGTAGCCTGCTGCCTAGTCTGTGACCCCTTACTCTACAGTGCATGGAAAACTTCGGTACAGAGACAGTTTCTGATAAGCTTTCAAGCTGACCCTCATCGCAGGAAGAGAATTTGATCTCAGTTCTTTAGGTATATAACTGCCCAGTGTGTTCTGATCTACACTGAATTCAGTTTTTCTAAATTTAGTATGCTATCTCTCTGTCCAACTTTCCATCCCAATGCACTTAAATATCATTAATGCTTTACTGGCCTACTCATAGCTAATTTCGGACTTGAGAGACTTAATGCCCTCAAAAGTTTTATTCCAGAACTGCTGCTGTTATTGTCAGAACTCCAAAACCAGCAATTCATAATTCTTTTGGACATTCTTATTTAATGTAGTATAACTTTTCAAGACATAAAACTATGGATTTAAAGAAAAACACTTTCCAAAGCAATACACATATATTAGACTTACGATTTTCTTCTATATTTTATGTGTGCTTTGCCCCATTATCTAGACTGAATAATCTGTGAGTAAAGATTATATTCCCTAATTCTTTTTTAGCTCTATAGACTTTAGTTAAACATTATCACAATAAAATATACCCTGAAGTATTTGATTGATTGAAATGAAAATGGTTCTCAGTCACATCAGAGTCAGGCTGGTGCTGCAGACACATGGTTGCCCTACTTGTTATGAAAATGAGAATGACATTAAACTTTGTAAGCATGTACATGAGTGGTTTAGAATAATTCCCAGTGTAACTCGAGTCTGATGACATTTGGTACTATTGCACTTTCCAGAAACTCGTGGAAAATGTCAATTCTTCCCTGTGGCACTTTTGCCAATTTCAACTATAGTGAAAATTGGTTGTTACTCAGAAAACAAACTAATTTCTTCTAGAATAACACATCTGGTAATGATCAAAGCTGTTTGTGTTGAAAATTCATATACCCCCAAAGTAATATAATGCTAAAAAATTGACTAAATATAAGTCAATTTCCAGGCTGTATCAGTGCTTTGACCAATGGAAAAAAAATCACTTCACCTTGTCCAAGTATAGATTAAAAGTGGCTATAATTGACCTACTCAAGAAAACAAAAACAAATAAATAAAAAACCTGGCTTATAAATACTTCTTTTCTTATTTGTCACTTTCAATTTATTTTACATGCCAACCACAGTTTTCCCTCCCTCCTCTCCTCTTGTCAACTCCCCCCTGCCTCCCTTCTACCTTCTATGCCACCCATCTACTCCTCCTCCGTCTTCATTCAGATAGGTTAAGGACTCCCATGGGAAACAACAAAGCCATGGCATATCATGTTGAGGCAGGGCCAAGCTCCTTTCCCTGCATCATGGGGGAACAAGTCATCCCACTATAGGGAATAGGTTCCAAAGTGCCAGCTCATGCGTCAGGGACAGGTCTTGGTTCCACTTCCAGAAATAGCACAAAAGACTAATTTACACAATTGTCACCCAGAAGCAGAGGGCCTAGGTAGGTACCATGCCTGCTCTCTAGCAGTTTATAAGAACCCATAAGCTCGGGTCAGCTCTCTCTGTGGGATTTCATGTTATTATCTTGGCCCATCCTTGCTCATATAACCTTCCCATCTCTCTTCAACTGAACTCCAGAAGTTCGGCCACGTACTTGGCTGTGGGTCTCTGGATCTACTTTCTCCCCGTTTTCCTTCCCCAACAGGACCGTCCTGATCCCTCATGTTCCCATTCCCCATCTGCTCCCCTCTACTTCCACCCATTCTCCATTTACCAAGGACATCTCATCTATTTCCTCTTTCTTCAGAGAACCACGTCCTCTTAAGGTCCTCCTTGTTACCTAGTTTCTCTGGGTCTGAGGATTGTAGCCTGGTTATCCTTTGTTTTACATATAATATCTACTTATCAGTAAACACATTCCACGTTTGTCTTTTTCGGTTTGGGTTACCTCACTCAAGATGAAATTTTCTACTTTCATAGATTTGCCTTCAAATTTCATGATGTCATTGTTTTTTATTTCCTTGCTGATAATACTTCATTGTGTAGATACACCACATTCTCTTTATCCATTCTTTGCTTTATCCATTTGTCGACTGAGGGGTATCTAGGTTGTTTCCAAGTTCTGGCTATTATGGATAATGCTACTATGAACATAGTTGAACAAATGCCTTCTGGTATGGTGGATCGGCCTTTGGCTATATCCCCAAGAGTGATAACACTGGGTCTTGAAGTAGATTGATCCCCAATTTTCTGAGAAACCATCATACTGATTTCCAAAGTGGTTGTAAAAGTTTGTATTTCCACCAGCAGTGAAGGAGTGTTACCCTGACTCCACATCCTCTCCCACACAGGTTGTCATTAGTGTTTCTGAACTTGAATATTCTGACAGGTGTAATATGGTATTTCAGAGTCATTTTGATTCTCATTTTCCTTAGTGTTAAGAATGTTGCGCAATTCTTTAAGTGTATTTTGGCAATTGGCTATTCTTCTGCTGAGAATTTTAAGAATTTTAAGAATGTTTAAGTCTGTACCCCATTTTAATGGAATTATTTGGTACTTTGACATCTAATTTCTAAAGTTCTTTATATATTTTGGATATCAGCTCTCTGTCAGATGTGGGGTTGGTGAAAATCTTTTCCTATTCTGTAGGTGGCTGTTTTGTTCTTTTGACCGTGTTCTTTGCCTTCCAGAAGCTTTTTAGTTTCAGGAGGTACCATTTATTAGTTATCAATTTCATTGTCTATGCTACTCGTGTCATATCGGTGAAGTAGTTTCCTGTGTCAAAGTGTTCAAGGTTACATCAGACTTTCTCTTCTATCAACTTCCATGTAATCGGTTTATGTTGAGGTCTTTGATACACTTGGACTTGAGTTTTGTGCAGGTTGATAGATATGGATCCATTTGCATTCTTCTCCATGCCACCTGCAACATTTGTTGAATATGCTTTCTTTTTCCCATTGTATATTTTTGCTTCTTTTTCAAAAATCAGGTGTTCATAGGTGTGTGGATTAATGTCAGGGTCTTCAGTTTGATTCCATTGATCTATGTGTCTGTTTTCATGCCAATACCAAACTGTTTTGATTACGATGGCTCCATGGTAGAGCTTGAAGTCAGATATAGTGACATCTCAAGAAGTTCCTTAATTATACAGGATATTTGTTAGCAATACTGGGTATTTTATTTTTTTATATCACGTTGCATATTGTTCTATTGATGCCTTCAAAGAATTGTGTTGGAATTTTGATGGGGATTGCATTGAATCTGCATATTGCTTTTGGTAAGATTCCCATTTTTACTATGTTAATCCTACTAATCTATGAGTATGGAGATCTTTCCATTTTCTTAAATATTTTTTAATTTGTTTCTTCAAAGACTTAAATTTCTTGTCACATAGGTCTTTAATTTGTTTGGTCAGAGTTAGCTCAAGATATATTGTGTTGTTTGTGGCTATTGTAAAGGGTGTTGTTTCTCTCATTTCTTTCTCAGTCCATTTTTCATTTTTATATAGGAGGGTTACTGCTTTATTGCGTTAATCTCGTATCTAGCCACATTACTGAAAGTATTTAAACATCCCTAGAAGTTCTGTGGTAGAATTTTTGAGGTCATTTATATATACTATAATATCATTTGAAATAGTAAAAGTTTTATTTCTTCCTTCCCAATTTGTATCTGTTTGAACTCCTTGTATTGACTTATTGCTCTAGCTAAAACCTCAAATACTATATTGGTAGATATTGAGAGAGTAGACAGCTTTGTCTTGTCCCTGATTTTAATGGAATTGTTTTGAGTTTCTCTCTGTTTAACTTGATAATGGCTATCAACTTGCTATATAGTCCCTTTATTATGTTTTAGTTTCTTCCTTTTATCCCTGTTATCTCCAGAACCTTTTTCATGAAGGGGTGTTGAATTTTGTCAAAGGCCTTCTCAGCATCTAATGAGATGATCATGTTGTTTTTTGTTTATATGGTAGATTACACTGACAGATTTTCATATGCATCTCTGCATATAAAATCATTCTGCATGTGAATCCCTGCATTTTTTGCATGAAGCATACTTGATCATGGCATACAATTTTTTGAGGTGTTCTTGGTTTAGGTTTGCAATTCTTTGTTGAATATTTTTGCATCAATGTTCATGAGAGAGATTAGACTTTTATTCTCTTATTTGTTTGGTTTGGTTATCAGAATAACTGTGGTCTCATAGAAAGAATTTGACCCTATTCATTTCTTACTATTGTGTAAAATAATCTGAGGAGTAATGGTGTTAGTTCTTCTTATAAATTCTGATAGAATTCTGTGCTAAAACCATCTGGCCATGGTCATTTTTCTTTTCTTTTCTTTTTCTTTTTTCTTTTTTTTTTTTTTGATTGGGAGACTTTTTTTTTTTTTTTTAAAAATGACTCTTTGTATTTCCTTATCATTTTTAGGTCTATTGAAGTTGTTCACCTGGTCTTGATAGTATTTCTGTATGTGGTACCTATCAAGAAAGTTGTCCTTTTAGATTTTCCAATTTTGTTAAGTATAGGTTTTTGAAGTATGACCTAATGATTCTTTGTGTTTTCTTTGAGGGTGTTGTTATGTACCCCCTTTTCATTTATGATTTTGTTAATTTGTATAGTCTCTTTCTACCTTTTGGTTAGTTTGCATAAGTGTATGTCTAACTTGTTGATTTTGACAAAGGAACAACTATTTGTTTCATTGATTATTTGTATTGTTCTCTTTGTTTAAATTTTATTGATTTCAGATTTGAGTTTATTTCCTGTTGCCTACAGCTCCTTGGTGAGTTTGCTTCTTTTTGTCCTAGAGTTTTCCGGTGTGCTATTAAGCTGCTTGTGTGAGATAGCTCCAAATTCTTTATGTAGGCACTTAATGCTATGAATTTTCCTCTTAGCACTGCTTTCATTGTGCTCCATAACGTTATGTTGTGGATTTATTTTCATTGAATTTTCAGAAGTCTTTCATTTTTTTTCTTTATTTCTTCCTTGATCCTGTGTTGATTCAGTTGTGAGTTGTTCAGTTGTTGAACTCTAACTTTAACCAATAGTGATCCAATAATATATAGTGGGTTGTTCCAATTTTTTTGTATATGTTGAGATTTGCTTTCTTACTGAGTATTTGGTCAATTTTAGAGAAAGTTCTATGAGAAGAAGGTATATTCTTTTGTGTTTGGGTGAAATGTTCTGCAGTTGTCTACTATGTCTATGTTTCTACTGTCATAGCATCTGTTAGTTCTCTTGTTTCTCTGTTAAGTTTCTGTCTGGCAGACCTGTTTATTGGGGAGAGCGGGGTTTTGAAGTCTCCCACTACTAATGTGTGGGGTTTAACATGTGAATTAAGCTTTAGGAATGTTTCTTTTACAAATGTGGATGACTTTATATTTCAGGAATAGATGCTCAGAATTGAGATTTTATAGATTTTTCCTTTGATAAATGTGAACTATCCTTCTACATATGTTTGTATTAATTTTAGTTTGAAGTATATTTCTTTAAATATTAGAATAGCTACACTGGCTTCTGTAGCCCCACATTGGAGTACCGGACTGAGCTCCCAAGGTCCTGATGAGGAGCAGAAGGAGAGAGAACATGAGGAAGAAAGTCAGGAACGTGAGGGAACCTCCACCTGGCGATAGATGAAGAAAATGACTGAGCCCCACATTGGAGCACTGGACTGAGTTCCCAAGGTCCTGATGAGCAGCAGAAGGAGAGAGAACATGAGAAAGAAAGTCAGGAACGTGAGGGGTGCGTTCACTCATGGAGACAGTGGGACAGAACTAATGGGAGATCACCAACTCCAGTTGGAATGGGACTGATGGATCATGCGACCAAACCCGTCTCTCTGAATGTGGCCAACAGTGGGGGCTGACTGAGAAGCAAATGACAATGGAGCTGGGCTCTGATTCTTCTGCATGGACGGGCTCTGTGGGAGCCTTCTCAGCTTGGTCGATCACCTTCCTGGACCTGGGGGGAGTTGGGAGGACCTTGGTCTTAACATAGAGTAGGGAACCCTGATGGCTCCTTGGCCTGGAGAGGGAGGGAGGGGAGGTATGGGTGGAGGGGAGGGGAGGGAAGGGGAAGGAGGAGGGGAGGAGATGGAAATTTTTAAATATAAAAAAAATAAACCATGAAAAAAATAGAACCATTTAATTGGAAAATCTTTTCCCAGCCCTTTACTCTGAGGTAATGTCTGTCTTTGAATTTTAGTCATGTTTGTTATACGTAGCAGAAGGATGGATCTTGTTTTGGTATCATGCTGTGGGGTAATTCTCTTTTACATTGTAAAGATTTGACACTCACATCAGTTTAATAAAATGCTGATTCTTCAGTAGCTAGCCAGGAAGTATAGGCAGGGTTAACAGACTAAGAGAATTCTAAGAGGAAAGACAGTGAGTTAGATACCAGGCAGATGCAAAGGAAGCAAGATAAGAATACCTTACTGAGAAAAGGTAGCAAGCTACTTGGTTAAACATAGACGAGAATTTTAGCTTAATTTACATTGTATAAGCTAGTTAATAATAAGGCTGAGCTGACGGGCCAAATAGTTCGTAAGTGATATAAGCCTCTCTGTGTTTCTTTGGGACTGAATGATTACAGGAAGAGGTGGAAGAGAAACTTCTGTCTACAAGTATCCATTATGTCTTCATATTTGTGAACTGAGCCCATTAATATTAAGAGCTGTTAGTGACCAGTGATTGTTAATTCCTGCTACATTTCTATTTTGGTGTTGATTATGGTAATGTGAAGGTTTAACTTCTTTGTATTTTTCAGCTGTGAGATTTTCTATTGCCTATGTATTCAGAGATGTAAGTGAGTTCCTTGGGTTGGAGTTTTCCATCTAGTACTTTCTGTAGTGCTGGATTGATGGGTAGGTATTTTTTTTCAATCTAGTCATAAAATATCGTGCTTTCTCCTTTTATGTTGATTGAAAGTTTTGATGATTACATCAGTCTGGGCCGGCATCTATTGTCTCTTAGTGTCTACTAGGACCTTCTGGTTTTCAGAATCTCCATAAAGAAATATAAATGGGTCCTTGTGAATTTGAAATGTTCTATAAAATAAAGGACACCATTTGAGCAAAGTGACAGTATCCAGAATGGGGAAAAACATTTAGCAACTATACATTTGATGGAGGATTAGTATCTTGATTACACAAAGAAGTAAAAGAAAGAAAGGAAGGAAGAAAAAAGGAAGAAAGAAAGAAAGAAAGAAAGGAGAAAGAAAGAAAGAAAAAAGAAAGTAGGGAGGGAAGAAAGAAAAATAAAGAATGGACTTACATCAAGAAATCAACCCAATTAAAATTGAGATATAAAGCTATACATAAGAGATCTTCAAAGCAAAATGCAAATTGGTGAGTTAGACATTAAAAATATTCAACATCCTCAGTCATCAGGGATATGAGAATTAAAGCTACTTTCAGATTTTATCATTCCACAGAGACAATGATCAGTGTTGACAGAACAAGTGATAGCTGATGTGTGTATGTGTTTAGAACGGAAACACTTATTCATTGCTGGTGGGAGTGCAAACAGCACTATGGAAATCTTCAACAAGATAAAACTATATTGTTATTAGACATATATCCATGAATCTATATTTTATTATATGGATTCTTCCTCATCCTAGATGTCCATTGACTAATGAATAGATTAAAAATGGTATTTTCATAATATAGAATATTATTTACCTGCTGTGTAATATGAAATTATGAAATGTGTTTTACGAATATGGATGAAGGATGAAGTTCTGAGAGCAGACTTCTGAGTGCTTGTAAGAAAACTACAAGAAAACAAAACATGTGTCTTGTGACCTCACTTTCTTAAGAACACAGAATTGTCTTTGAAATGTGTTTTTGTGTCCCCTTTGGATATATCAGATAGGAGTGAGTTTCCTTTACTGTTGTTACTCATATGTTTCTATAAAAAACATTTTGGCATGAGTAATTTGTCCTTGTAATTAAACAACTTATTCATATGATTCTTAACTTGCAGAGTATAAATTATCTGATGATATGTATAAAATTGCTATTGCATGAAATTTAGTCTGCCACATTTTTGGCCCCACTGTTCCAGGCTCATGCTGCCAACCAAACTGACAAACCTGCAAGTACATGGATATCAGTAGAAACCATCTTGAGGGAGGTAACTAAGAAACAGAAAGACAAATTGAATGTTTTATCTTACATATAAATGTTAATTTTTAAACTTTATGTGTGCTTCATTTAGGCTATCTATAGAGGTTAGATAGCTTATAAGGGACTGTGGTGGAGTGCATCTTCAAATGAAGAGGAAACAGATGCAATTTTATAAAGACATAGTTAATGGGGGAAATAGAAGAGGGGTTTAGAAGAAGGAAAGTCAAGGTAAAGGAGGGATTACATGGAGGAATTACTAGCACAAAAGTTCCTTTAAAGCTGTATGGAAATCTACTTCTCTAGAAATTTCAAAGGTATATAAAAAGGCATTGAAATGAAGTTATCATATACTAAGGACGACAATGTACTAACTAGAAACCATATTCAACCAAGTGAATACCTCAGAACCAATAATGGTTTACATTTTTTTGAATCGTTGGCCATAGGGTTGTCAAAGACCTCCAGTTGGTGATGCTGTTGATTATCTTCTACAACATGATGATGAGGTTCTATTGCTGAAAACATCACTTTTTAATTACGTAAGGCCCACATCAAGAAGTGGAACTCATATCTAACAATGTTAATCAGGCCAAGAACCTGGGACTTAATAGTTCATGGGTCCTACAACTAGTCTGCTAAATGAACACACCAATAAACTTACTCTTGATGGTATATTGTTACTAGTGAGTGCATTATTCAATTTTGTAGTATATAGCAATTAACACAGAGAACTACACAAGACAGTGTGTGGAGAATGCTCTCACTGACTTTGGAGCATGAAGCTCTAAATGAAGTATCTTTATACACCTACCCTTCAATCCTCAGAGATTTCTGTAGAAAAGTAGTTGGTAAGACTATAAGAACCAGAGTTTGTGAATGACTCCAAGTAAATAGTGTATTCCAACACAACAGGAATGATATGCATATGAACGCACAAAGGTTTTGAGATCATACACAAGTTCATGACAGACAAATTATAATGGAGAAGGGAACGTTCCTTAACACAAAGTCCACAGCTAACCAAGATGCAAATTACAATTGATACTATTGCAAACAAGAAAATCGGTTTTCTCCAATGGAGTATCATTAGATATATCAACATCACTCCATGGCAGGCCTCATACTCAACAGTTTTAACAAACAAACAGTTGAGTAAAAGTTTCTTGTGTGTGTGCTTTCTTGTGTTATGATTTGCTTTGTCATTTTTGCTTTTGTTTTGTTGGATGGGGCTCTTTTCTTTCTTCTAAGAAAGAATAAGAACATGAGGTTGAGTAAGTAAGGAGGTTGGGAAAATCAGGGAGGATATGGAGAAGGGGAAAGAATAGGATGGAAATATACTGATATACTGATTAAAACGTTTTTTTTTTTTTTTTTTTGGTTTTTTTTTTTTTTTTTTTTTTTTTTTTTTTTTGGTTTTTCGAGACAGGGTTTCCCTGTAGTTTCTAGAGCCTGTCCTGGAACTAGCTCTTGTAGACCAGGCTGGCCTCGAACTCAGAGATCCGCCTGCCTCTGCCTCCCGAGTGCTGGGATTAAAGGCGTGCGCCACCACCGCCTGGCTTGATTAAAACGTTTTAGATTTGAGAAACAAAAGAAAAAGAAAATAAAGCAAAGAGAAAATAAATTTGAAATTATTTTTTTTTGATTGTAAGTATTTAATAGCCACAAGGACAAAGTCCACCGATACAGTCATTACTCCACCCAATGTATCAATTTGTGACAAGGCAGTGTTTTCCTTCTTTATGGAAGTATGAATACAGTGAAAATGTCTAGTGGTGTCTTAATAGTATCATGAAAACAGTTGCCATGTGATACCCTCTCAAAGCCTTTTTCCTTTTATTTCTAATGCAGCCTGTGAGAGCCACTTCTCTAGAGAAAGGTAGGAAGAACCTGTACTAACAAATCTCACTCCCCACTACACAGCCTGTTTATTTGTCCTTCTGTTTATGGTTTTCAGGTAATTACCCATTTAAAAATGTACTCATATTACTGTTATAAGTCTCCTGAGTAAACAAAATTTTTTTCTTCCTGAATAAACTTCTAGAGATTAAATTTTTGGTAAATTAAACCCAGGTTAAAGTTAATGAGGAACTTCTTCACCATCACACAATTTAAGTTCTTAATGTAGGCAGTCCTTCTGTATGCATGCTGTTTTTATTGGATAATTAATAAAGAAGCTGTTTGACCGTTGATAGGGGAGAATAGAGCTAGGTGGGAAAACTAAACTGAATGCTGGGAGAAAGAAGAAGATGTCAGTGAGACTCTATGTAGCTGCCATCAAAGGAGACAGATGCCTGGGAACTTTACCAGCAAACCACAAGCCTCATGGTAAAATAATGGAAATGATTTTACTTAAAATATAAGAATTAGTTAACAATATGCTTAAGCTATTGGCCAAGCAGTGTTTTAAATACCATTGTTTCTGGACTGCCAGGAATGAACAAGCAGCCTCTGCCTACAAGTTCTTATGAGCAACATATAAAAATGGTAGTATAACAGAACATAACAAGTGTGGTCAAAGGTGGGAACAGAGGGCACAGACACCAAAGAACCAATTTGGAAGTAGCTTGTGGCAGTTTCCTGCTTTATATTCAGATTGTAGCAAATTTTCTTAACTCTGTCCTTGTATTTTAATTTACCATACACCAATAAAAGAGTCTATTTATTTTAAGTTGCTGTAAAAAAGTAAAGCAAAGCTAAATGATTACAGTGTAGGCAATATTTGAAATGTATCCCACCTGATAATGTCCAGTAGCTATCAGCACAGGTACTTATTGTGTTGCTGTGTTTTAAAGGCAGAAATATAATTAATTCTATGATTGCACTACAAGCTGAAACCAGCTTTTTAGAGTACTGCCTCAAATAAGAAAGTGCAGGGAATCAATAGAGATATCACATTCCCTTTATATGTGCTTATCTGAACTTAAACACAAGAAACCGAATACAGGCATAATGCCATCTAAAGAATGTGCTTCCTTCACTATGAGGCAATAAGGTATGTGCACATGTTTACCAAGTAGACAAGTATACCTGCCCTTGATTATTTCAATTCTGATTGAAAACTGTCCACATATTTTCAGTATATGATTGAAGTGGAACATGTCAGACGGGTGGAACCCATATCAAATAATCCCACACTAGCTCTAAATAAGGTATTCTCAGGTTATTATTATTATTATTATTATTACTACTACTACTACTACTACTAATACTAATACTAATACTACTAATACTAAAAGGGAAACTCACGGATTACAACGAGGAAATCCGAAATGGGTTCCGACATCCAGGTATGGCCCTCAGGAAGAAGAGGAGCTCAGGGGGCACTCCCACGGGCTTTTTGGTACCCAAAAGCCACACCTTTCCTGGTCCAGCTTTTCAAAGGCCATTGGCTGAAGGAGGTTCCCCATCATATCATCTGATTATTCAATTACAAAAGGGAAAAAATAGTATTGCAGACTAAGTTAAAAACTAACATGTTAGTAGGAGCAAGGAAGTTACTTCCAGTCTATGCTGAATGTTGGCTACCTTATCAGTGCTGTAGTACTTTGAGGAGAGCTACAGATATGGTTGTCATCACTTCTGAGAAAAACAATTTCAAAAGTTTTTCTGGCATGATGGAGGAGAGTTATCTGTCTATGTTACTTTCATTGGTTAATTAATAAAGAAAACTGCCTTGGCCCTTTAAGAGACAGAAAATTAGGTAGGCGGAGTAGACAGAACAGAATTGTGGGAAAAGGGGTAGCAGGCAGTGGGGAGATGCTTCAGGCACTCTCCATGATTCTCCTCTCCGAGATGGACGCAGGTTAAGATCTCTCCTGGTAAGCCACACTTCGTGGTGCTACACGGAATACTAAATATGGGTTAAAGGAAGATGTGAGAATTAACCAATAAGAGGCTACAGATAATGGGCCAGGCAGTGTTTAAAAGAATACAGTTTCCATGTAATTATTTTGGGTGTAAAGCTAGCCAGCGGCCGGGTGGCAGGTCGCAGCCCTGCCGCTTCTTACTACAATGGCACATAATTTAAGTTTATTTAGGGTGTTATTCTTTTTTTCTTTTTGTCTACTTGACAGAAGCTATAGTTATCTGATAAAAAAAACACCAATTAAAAAGAGCCTGCAATAAAAGCTATGGTACATTTCCTTGATTTGTGATTGATATGCGAAATTCCAGCCTACGGTGTGTGGTGCTACCCATGGGAACGTGATCCCGAACTGGCAGAAGTAGAAGTGGAAGGAAGAAGAGGAAGAAGAAGCAACAGCAGCTGAGTAGACCTTGGTATGCAATCCAGTAAGTGGCATTCTTCCAAGGCCTTTATTTGAGTTCCTCTTGCCAGCTTCCTACCTTGATTCCCTGCCTGACTAAGACATAGATAACATAGTGTACTGTATATTGTTGCTTCTACTTACAAATATTACTGTTAGATACATACATGTGAGTATCAGATGATTTATTTATTTTAATATCCTAGAAGAGAAAGTTTTATGATATGGTGTCAGAATAAACATGAAAAGCAATCTTGAAGTATTACCATAGGATAATAGCCAAATTCTGCCATAAAATTCCAAATTCCTTCCTGCTTCACATAAATAGAGAAAACAACTGGCAGATATTACTATAATTGACTTTGTAAGATTAAAAGATAAACTACATGCAACTGTCAAATAACCAACTACAAATGATAGCTGGAAGAGTAAAAGTTATAGCTGTAATGAATAGAAGGTCATCACTGGTCCATTCTTCCACACATGGGAAGATCTACACAGTTCTTCTCAAGACACTGAATAAAGGAAAAGGAAATACTTCTTATACCACATCCCTTGGTTTCAAAACTCAAATCAAGACATCAAGTTTTTGTCTATAAATAATGACAGAAGCAATTAGCACATTAGAAATTAAAAGGAACTTTTCATGATGATAAATAACTTTCATGAAAACAGTGAGAAAGAAAATCCAAACAATTAGCCAATTAAATAAAATATCCACAAAATTAGTATCACCTTCTCTCATAAATGACTGGAAGCTTTCCTGTAAACAAAACAAGGAAGATGTCTGCTTTCCCCACTGCTATGAAACATTTCATCAGAGATCTGTCCCAAGTAGCTGGGAAAAAAATAAAAATAAAATACTTTAAATTTATAGAATTACATGAGATCATTTGTTCGTAGTTGGCATAGATTTATATGTAGGTCATACAAACTTCATTAATAATAACTTACCAGTTTTAACATTTCCACAAAGCTTCAGGACATACACTCTGCATATAAAAATCAACTGTTTTCTTTAAAGTAAAAATAAACACTTCAAAAAGAAATCAAGAAAACAATTCAATTTATAGTTTCATCAAAGTGAACAGATATGTACAAATAAATTTAACCACAGTGAAAAAAAATACTGCATACTCAATCTTATAAAACATTACCTTAAAAAGATGCAAATAGCCGGGCGGTGGTGGCACACGCCTTTAATCCCAGCACTCGGGAGGCAGAGGCAGGCGGATCTCTGTGAGTTCGAGACCAGCCTGGTCTACAAGAGCTAGTTCCAGGACAGGCTCCAAAGCCACAGAGAAACCCTGTCTCGAAAAACCAAAAAAAAAAAAAAAAAAAAAAAAAAGATGCAAATAAACTGAAAGATACTATGTGCTCTTGTATAGGATGATTTAGAATAGTTTCTGTGTCGTTGTTCCCTGAAGTGTTATACAAATTAAAAATTTTTCATCAAAAGTAAATACCTTCCTACTCCAACTATTGCAGTGCTAGAGAGGAACCCAAAACAATAATTTTAAAAATGATAAGCATGCACTGTACTGTAGACCACTGGCTGGCTTACAAGAAGAATAAACATGTATCTAAAACTCACTTAGAATTAAAATTGACAACTGTAAACAAAGTAATCTCAAAAGATAACCATAAAGGGCTCATGCTTTTTTATTTTAAAGCTTTAAACAAAAATATAGTTACCAAAATAGTTTGATATTTATATAAGAATAGACATAGAAAACAGAATAGAATTGTCTAGAAAAAAGGATACATATAGAGTCAATTATTTTCCCTAAGGGTTTTAAGATTATTCAATGAAGCAGAAGTAGTGTTTCCAGAAAACAAGATAGGAGCACAAAAATAGCTAGGTCTAATAGAAGATACTTGGAAGTGTTTGGCCAAAGCAGATTTTTTCCATAAACTATATTCTTTTTTTGTTTGTTTGTTTGTTTTTTTTTTTTTTTCGAGACAGGGTTTCTCTGCAGCTTTTTTAGAGCCTGTCCTGGAACTAGCTCTTGTAGACCAGGCTGGCCTCGAACTCACAGAGATCTGCCTGCCTCTGCCTCCCGAGTGCTGGGATTAAAGGCGTGCGCCACCACCGCCCAGCACTATATTCTAATTATAATTAATTACTAGCCTTTCACCAACCCACAAATTCATATCCTTTCTTTCTCTTTCTCCTTAGAAAACAACTCTTTATCTTAGGAATAAATGGGCACCTTAGACCTAAAAATAATAAAATTAAATTAAGAACAAACAATAAAGAATAGGACAAAAGAAAATTTTAGGATTTGTATTGAAACTTAATAAAATATAATATATATTAGGAAGTTTATATTTTACATATATATATGTGCAATACAAATGGAATTGGTGTATTACATGGGAGATGAGAGACAAAGCTCTAACTAGACATTTTTTATACACTCTTGAAACCTCAAAGGGCAGGAATGAGTTACATCTAATCAATCATAGGCCAAAGGACTATGTGAAAACCCCTAAAATACAAAAAGCTAATTTTCATCCAATTTATCTACCAAATAAATCATCAAATTTTCTACCAAAAAATAATTTCATTCAATCTCACACACTGAATAAAAAACTAACTAAATTTTTAAACTTTAATATTAGAAATAAAAATATAAAACTATGCAAAGATACATAAAGAAAATAGTTAAGATTTTAGATTTGGCAATAAAATCTTATATATGACATCAATATCTATAAAACTATAGGCAAATTGGGTTTTATTAAAATTAAAAACTGTTATGCATAAAAATATTATGAAGAAAGAAAAATGCAATGAAATGGAATAAATTACTTTTAAGTCATACACTAGATAAGAATTCACTGTGATTTTAGCTATAGGTGCTGGAAAGATGGCAAAGATTTTGTAAGCACTAGTTGCATTTGCAGTGGGCCTCAGTTTGATTTTCAGCACCTACATGTAAAATACATCTTAAAATTTTAAATTTTTAATATTAAATAAATAAGGCTTATACTTAGCAAAAGACAAAATTCACTATTTAAGTACTGGAAGAGCCATCTGTAAAACAAGACATGCAAATAGCCAACTGATGCAGAATACACACAAACCATTGGTAACTTAAGGAAAGGTTACTGCAAAGGCAATGTGTTGCCACACATCATTGGTAGAATTTAAGAATTTAATTACCATAATTAAGTACAGGGACTGTTAGAGAAATCTAATGGAGTACTACAGAGCAGAAAAAAATAGTGACATCTTGAAATTTTCAGGAAAATGGATGGAGCTAGAAAACATCATTTTGAGTGAGGTAACCCAGACACAGAAAGACAGTTATTACATGCACTCATTTATGAGTGGTTTTTAAACATAAAGCAAAGAAAATCAGTCCATAAATCACAATTCCAGAGAACTTAGATAACAATGAGGACCCTAAGAAAGACTTACATAGATCCAATCTACATGGAAAGTAGAAAAAGACAAGATCTCCTGAGTAAATTGGGAACATGGGGACCTTGGGGGAAGGTTGAAGGGAAGGGGAGAGGTAGGGAGGGGAGAAGAGAAAAATGTAGAGCTCAATAAAAGTCAATAAAAATATCTAACAAATACATAGTGGTGTCTAGTTGTGGCTTTAAATTGAATATATCTAATAATAATAACATTGATCATATTACAATACACAAATGAATGCATACAATAACTGGATAATATCAGTGTTCAATAAGTAACATATTTTTCTTTGATTTGTGGCTAGATAACACAGCATTTCTTCTTTTAAAAAAGTGAAATGAACCCCTAGATATATTTTTCTACAGCAAGAAAGGTGAGTTCTAAATCCTGTGAAAAATAGCATATACTTTGGAAAGGTACAATAGATATATCATTTCCTATAGTCCTCAGGCCTCAATTTAATATGCTTTTATGTGGCTTTTTACAAAGGAAAAGACAAATTGCATGTATGCTTCCTAATCTGGATTCTTATTCAGACAGCTGTATAATTTTCCTTTACATTTTCTTCCTGTCAGCTTTTTATAATCTACCGACTTTCTTTTATTAATATAAACACATTAGAGATCAGAATGTCTCTTGTAGGCCAATCTAAGAGGATCACGAAAGGATGGGCTGGATACACACATTCAATGCCACAATGCCATCTATGATTTTCCAAAACTTCTACTTTCCCTATGGCAGCAAGAAATACAAAAACTCAATCTTGCCATTCTTTTGCTGCAAGAGTCGTTGTCAGATTATACCCATGAACAGCCAAATGCAGAATAGGATATGGGGATGGCAGAAACACTATGATTTTCTTTCCGTGGCAATTTTGGAGGTCATCAGACTATACATTGTGATGAATCAACCAGTTGAACGCCATATCTGAAAATCCACCAGGTTGAGATTATTGATCGGATGTGCTAATAACGGTAGTTTTGGATGTTCTTGCTCATACCTTAAAAGGGGTTCCAGTCTCCGAGTCCATCCACAGTCTTTCTAGAACTCCAGATTCTCCAGCTTGCACTCCACTTACCAACTGTTTTAACTCGAATTTTCCTGTTTTAAAATTATTGCTCAAATGCTTGCAGAATTTTCCCCCAAGTAAGCACTAATTGATATGTGCTATGATATTGTTACTTTTCATGAGCAGCTCCATGGCTCAGACATATATTTAATGCCCGAGTTACATAAAAGTGTTTACTCATATTATTCAAATTAAAAGAATGATATGCTTTAGATCTTTCATATTTGCATACTTTAACATATTTCCCCACATGGAACTTGGGAAACCGAAAAACAAAACAGCAGTTTCATTTCTTATATGAGAAATAGCTATATTATTATTTTTTTAATTTTAAGTATTGTATTTTTATGATCTGGTTTTTCTACAATTGTCTCAATGTATCAGCTTCTTCCTTCAGTATCCTGAGCATTTTCCCATGGTTCTAAACTGAATAAAAGGTTTTTATACTTACTGGAGAACATATCCAAAACTTCTTTCTTAGCTTTACATGTGTCTTCGCAAACATTACTGAGTTTGTAAATGTTGAGGTATTTGAGGGACTTAATTATTTTTATAAATTCTTGGCTCTTCCTTCTCCCAGAAGTTTTAAAGTCATATGATGTATTGTTTCTCATTGAAATATAGTAACTATTACTAAATGTTGGTGCCTATGAATAAAATAACCTTTAGTACATAAAAAGCTGCTCCGTTTCCTCCTTCTAATACATTCCCAGATACCAGCCACTTTCTCCACTTTTAAGAAACTCATTTCTGGGACTGAGTCCTCCACTCTCTCAATGTTTGTTACTATGGGGAAAATGTAATAGAAAATCCTCAGTAAAACTACCTAAAGTATTTAAAATTCTTCATTAAATTTTATTTTTTATTTTTGTTTTTTTTGCTATTTTCCTCTTTTATTGAAAACAAAATTGTCTCTAAAATAATATATCCTGATCATAGTTTAACTCCACTCCTCCAGTTCCTCCCCACATCTCTTCCCATCCAGATCGCCACCTCATTCTTTTGCTAGAAGACAAACAGACTTATAAATATTATAGTACATACAATATAAAAATACAATGTAATGCAATGCAAAGCAATATAATACAAAATAAAATATAGTAAGATAAAACAAAAACTAGCACATCAAGGTTGGACAAGACAAACCCACAGGAGGAAAAGAATGTAAGAGAAGACACAAGCACTAGCGCCCCACTCATTTGCACACTCAGGAATCCCATCAAAACGTCAAACCAGAAACCATGACGTAGGTGCAGAGCACCGGTGCAGAGCAGTCCATGTTCTGAGCGTGCTTCATGAGTCTCTGTAAGTTCATATAAGCATCGATTATTAATTATTATCAATTTAGAAGGCCTTGTTTCCTAGGAGTTCTTCATCTCTTCTGGCTCCTGAGTTCTGAGGGGAGGAATTTGATACAGGCATCTTTTCAGGACTGAGATTTCTGACCTTGGAACACTCAGTCCTATACATTACTGCAAAATAAATACATGATTTATAATCCAAATGCTTTTATTAGGCTCCACAAATTCCTCATATTTCTCTCTACCATTGAATTTCATTCGATTAACAAGTATAAGAATTTTATTTCTAATAACAGCTGAAAGTGGTTACAGAGCCTCATATCCAAAACACAAAGAGGTGCACTTCATTCTTTCTTGATTATTTATTTGTTTGTTTGTTTGTTTTTTATCTTTTTTATTACTTTATTAATATTAAGAATCAAAATTTCCACTACCTCCCCTCTGTCTGATTTCCTCTCGCTCCACACTCACCCTCATCCCCTCCTGCTCCAGACCTAAGAGAGGGCAGGGTGCCCTTCCTTGTGGGAAGTCCAAGGCACTCCCCCCTCCATCCAGGCCTATGAAGGTGTGCATCTAAACAGGCTAGGATCCCAAAAAGCCAGTACATGCAGTAGAAACAAGTCCCAGTGCCATTATCATTGTCTTCTCAGTCTGCCCCAATTGTCAGCCACATTCAGAGCCACATCCACGTTGATTCCATGCTCATTCAGTCCCATTCCAGCTAGCTTTGGTGAGCTCCCATTAGCTCAGGCACACTGTCTCAGTGGGTGGACGCACCCCTTGTGGTCTTGACTCCTTGGTCATATTCTCCCTCCTTCTCCTCTTCAACTGGACCTTGGGTGCTCAATCCAGTACTCCCATGTGGGACTCTGCCTCTATTTCCATCTGTGATTGGACGAAGGTTCTATGGTGATATTCAAGATAGTCATTAGTCTGACTATGGGACAAGGCAAGTACAGGCACCCTCTCCTCTACTGCCCAGGGTCCTAGCTGGGACATCCCTGTGAACACCTGGGAACCCCTCTAGAGTCAAACCTCTTGCCAACCTCACAAATCCACCTTTAATTAAGATATCTTGTTCCCTGTTCCATATCTGTTCTTCCTCCATCTCAACCATCCCACTCCCCCAAGCTCTCCCCAACCCTCCCCTTCTCCCTTCTCTCACCCCCCTCCTCTTCCCCCATCCCAACCCCACCCATATGCTCACAAGTTTTGCCTGGCGATAACTATAACAGTGAATTCTAAATAAAAATATATTGAATGCACACATTTATATGTTTAATTAATTTTCAAGTGTGGTCATCATTACAGATATATTAATATTTTCTTCCACTTTTAATAAGACTTATATGTCAAATAATTTGGCATGTTTAATACAAGATCATATAGTGTTCCTTCTTGATCTATTTCTGAACCTGGGAAAACTTTGCTTTTCATTTGATATATATTAAATTTATTCCTCTCTTAAAAGAGCACCTTTTATGTTTGCAAACAGAACAGACAGTGATTTCTTCTTGACTTTATTTACAAATAGAGTTCAAAGCATCATCCAGCCATATAGGAGGAATAAACACTAATACAGATAATTTAAATATTCACTAGGGAGGATCATTTAAACCTACAGATAATTGGGTGGCATTTGTATCTTCAGTACTTATTTATGAACCATAAAATTAATTGCTGTATCATTCTTATTTTATGATGAAGACAAATATGTTCATGGTGACCTTTCTCCAAACTATACTTGAAGCACTAGAAGTTACCTCATTAATCAGAATGCTGAATAATGAATCTCAAACCTCTTAGGAAGGGCTTTACCCTGTCCTAAACTGTATCTATACTGATTGCCTATTTATTTACTTCAAAATTTTATAGGTAAAGAGCATACAAGTTAAACTCTGTAAGAATTTCACCGTTTGGATATTAATGAGCCTTGGATTTGGCTATGATCATAAGCTGTCAGAGGTTTTCTTTTCCAAAGCTCACTTGTGGTTTAATTCTGCAAAGATTTAAGTGGTTATAATAATAAAAATCCTATAATGAAGCCAGGCGGTGGTGGCGCACGCCTTTAATCCCAGCACTCGGGAGGCAGAGGCAGGCGGATCTCTGTGAGTTCGAGGCCAGCCTGGTCTACAAGAGCTAGTTCCAGGCCAGGCTCTAAAAAAGCTGCAGAGAAACCCTGTCTCGAAAAACCAAAAAAAAAAAAAAAATCCTATAATGAATGCTAAAACCATAAAATTTCTCTTGTGAGTTCATAGAATTAGCAGACATAAGCTATTCAATGAATGATAGATTCATTTATATTAAACTTAAAAAATAATCATTTTCGACTTGTCAGATTGTGTTTTAGTATTATAGCAAAGAAAAACTAAAGTATGAGAGTCAAGCAGGATAAATCCCATTTTATTATAGAATTGCTATACTAAGTAAAATGATACCTTGATGGTGGAATTAAATCAAACATTTTAAAAGTTAAAAAATAAAGCCTAGTTTAACTGCTTTCACCAATTTCTCCTGGCTTCTTTTTCTAATGTTCTTATACATACATACCTACATAAATATAAACCAATATATTAATACAAACTATTGATATACTTTATTGTCACTCAAAGTTTATGTATTTTAGAGATGATCACTTGGTATTGGATAAATATTAAGGGGTTCATCTCTGGTAGGTCTGATTCACCACACTCACTTGCTATTAAACACCTGTAGATCTTCATGTATGCGTGAGGCTCCTGTGAAGGAAAGGGATAGAAAAACACACACCAGTCAAATCAGACCAGGAAGCAAGAAGAGATTTCTATTCTAATACCCTACAAGATAGACTTCAAATTTAAAGAAGTTAGAAGGGATAAAGAAGACATTTTAACTTAATTGAGAAATGATTACCCAAGAGGACATTATAATCCCAAACATACATGCTGAAAAATATGGCACACCCAATTCCACATACACACACAAAATTAACTACTGGAATTAAAGACAAGGATAAACCCAATTTAATAATAATAGGTAATCTAAATATACATTTTCTCTAATAGACAAGCCTTTTAACAAAAAAGTAAAAGAAACATCTGAAATACATAATATTTCAAATAAGTCAAACGTTTCAAATGGCTACAGAATGTTCTACCCAAAGACCAAAGAATATATATTGTAGATAAAAGTTCAATGAAGCATCTATAGCATCTATTAAATAAACTAACGAGACACAAAACAAATCTTAACAAATTCAGAGAGTTTTAATTAACTCCTTCCATACTATCTGATGACAATGTCCTAAAACTTTAACTCAATAGCAAGTAAATATTAATTACAGAAACTCAAAGAGATTCCATTTCTGAATGGCAAGTAGGTCAAAGAAGAAAGCCTGAAGGATCTCTAAAATTTTTTCTTCAACTAAATAAAAATGAAAACACAATACAACAAAATCTTTGGACTCGATAAGAACAGCCATAAAAGGAAAATTTATAGTTCTAAGTGCCTACATTAAAAAAAAAAGTGGGTTAGAGGGAATGGGAAAATATTGTAATTAGATTAAGATGTCAATAGGGCTGGGTGGTGGTGGCACAATCCTTTAATCCCAACACTCACGGGATGCAGAGGCAAGTGAATCTCTATAAATTCGAGGCCAGCCTGTTCTACAAGAGCTAGTTCCAGGATAGCTAGGGCTGTTACACAAAGACCAAAAAACCAAAAAATAAAATAAAATAAATAAAAAAAGAAAAACAATCCAACAACAAAAATAAAAACAGAATGTGAATAATAAATAGTTAAATAAAGAAACTCGAGACGTTGGGAAAACAAGAACAAATCAAACCCAAATTCAGTAGGTGGTGCACGCGTTTAGTCCCAGCATTCAGTAGGCAGAGGCAAGCATATCTCTGAATCTCTGAGATAGAGGTCAATCTGGTCTACAAAGAGAGTTCCAGGACATCCTGGACTGTTTGCAGAGAAAGCGTGTTTCAAAGAAAAAAAAAATCAACTATTTATGATTACCCAGCTCTGATCTCTTTGTCAGTTTATTTGTTATGATTGCAATGGGATCTTGGAATCTGATTCACTACTCACATGGGACCAAACACATCCGCCCTTTAAGTATAGTCCGGCATTTAAGGCAGCACTCTAAGTGACCGGCCACTGGAGTACAAGGCAGATTCTTGGTTCCCTAGATTTCTGAAAGTTTTGGGAGAGTTCAAAATACAGCCTGAGGCTGCATTAGTTTCTTATCGATTCCTGTGCTAAAACACTGTGACCAGGGGCCCTTACAGAGCGGTGCTTTCTTTGGGTCACATAGTTCCCGAGGGTCTACAATCATCATGTCCTGGAGCATGGTACCAGGAAGGCTGGCATGGTCTGAAGCACAGCTGTAGCTCACAGCCTGATCCACAAACAGGAAGCAGAAAGAAAACACTGGGAATGAGGAGAGCTTTTTGAAAGCTCATGGCCCATCTCCAGGAACATACCTCTGCAAACAAGGCCACATTCATTTTCCAAACTGGGGATGGAACAAACGTTTTCACCAAAAGGGACCAAGTATTCAAACGTATTATCATATAGGGGCTATTCTTATTCAAACCACCACAGAGCCTGTAGTCAGCATCAGTTAATCTTCCCACTACAAACATCCCTGACCATGTCCCTTAACACAGTGTGATCTCTTCCTACTTTCCAATCAGCCCAAGTTTATAAAGAAAAGTACAAAAGATCACCAGGCCCTTTCAAATGTCAAGGTGCCCTGAAACTCACTCCTGCAAAACACTTCTTTCCCTACTCACACCCAATTTTCCTTTTATTTTATTTTTTTTTCCAAACCAGAACTTCCTCTGAATTTCTTCCAGACTTTTCTATTCAAAGTTAAGCTCCTGAACTACATATCAATTCAAACTTTGGAATGTTGGTATGAATAGAAAATATCCCAAAGTTTGAAACCACATAATTTGAGGAAGTCTTTGAAAAATAGTTTAATAATATTGGTTGAATAGAACCAGTTTTGATTCTGAGATACCATCATTAATTATAACATGAATAGAAGTTTTTATTCTCCTCTTTTTACTACATAAAGGTCTCATGATATTTAATATATGTTCATATTATAAACATTGTATGTTCAAAATCAGAACAAATATGATTCCGTATCCATCACTCCACATCCCTTCATCATAGAAATCAAACTGCCATATTTAATTTTATTGAGATTTATTTCCTTTTATTGATTTCTCCTTTGAAGGCATTTGCTCAAATGCCAATGTAGTAATGAAATAGTCAACAGACCAGGTAAGAACATAAAACTTGATAATTGATTTCATTTGATGTTATATATTACCTACTTAAAATAATTTCCAGATATCTAAGATAATCTATTAACATCAAAATGACTAAGTACATGTTTCCATTATTATTGTTTTAGCATCTAATTTTATTAATTTATTTTACTGAGCTCTGCATTTTTCTCTTCTCCCCTCCCTGCCTCTCTCCTCACCTTCAACCCGCCACCAATGGTCCCCATGCTCCCAATTTACTCAAGAGAATTTGTCTTTTTCTACTTCCCATTTGCATTAGATCTATGTATGTCCCTCTTAAGTTCCTCTTTGTTGTCTGGGTTCTCTGGGATTGTGATTTGTAGGCTAGTTTTCTTTGATTTATGTTTTAAAAACACTTATGAGTGAGTAAATATAATAATTTTCTTTCTGTGTCTGGGTAACCTAACTCAATATAATGTTTTCTAGCTCCATACATTTGCCTGCAAATTTTAAGATGTCGTTAATTTTTTCAGCTGTGTAGTACTCCAATGTGTAAATATGCAACATTTTCCTTATCCATTCTTCATTCAAGGGGCATTTAGGTTGTTTCCAGCTTCTGGATATGAAAAACAATGCTGCTATGAACACAGTTGAGCACATGTCCATGTAGTACAATTGAGCATCCTTTGGGTATATACTCAAAAGTAGCATTACAGTGTCTTGAGGAAGATTGTTTCCTAATTTTCTGAGAAATCGCCATACTTATATCTAAAGGGGCTGTACCAGCTTACACTCCCACCAGTATTGCAGTAGTATTCCTTTTATCCTACAACCTCTCCAGAATAAGCTGTCATCAATGTTTTTGATCTTGGCAATTCGTACAGGTGTAAGATGGAATCTCAGAGTTGTTGTTTTTTTTTTTTCCTCATTTTTTTTCTTTTTTTTCCAGTTTATTTATTTTTTATTAAAAATTGCCATCTCCTCCCCTCCTCCTTCCCCTTCCCTCTCCTCCCCTCCACCCACACCCCCACTCCCTCCCTCTTGAGGCCAAACAGCCATCAGGGTTCTCTACACTATGTTGAGACCAAGGTCCTCCCAACTCCCCCCAGGTCCAGGAAGGTGAGCAACCGAACTGACAAGGCTCACACAGAGCCCGTCCATGTCGTAGAGACCAAGCCCATCGCCATTGTCCTTGGCTCCTCGGTCAGCCTCCACCATCCGCCACCCTCAGAGAGTCCGATTTGGTCGCATGTTCCATCAGTCCCATTCCAAGTGGACTTGGTGGTCTCCCATTAGTTCTGTCCTGCCGTCTCAGTGGGTGAACGCATCCCTCATGGTTCTGACTTTCTCATGATCTCTCTCCATCCGCTCCTCATCAGAACTTTGGGAGCTCAGTCCGGTGCTCCAATGTGGGGCTCTGTCATTTTCTCCATCCAATGCCAGGTGAAGGTTCTATGGTGATATGCAAGATATTCATGAGTATGGCAATAGGATCTGGCCATTTCTGGTACCCTCTCCTCTGCTGCCCAAGGACCTAGCTGGGGGCGTCTTCCTGGACACCTGGGAACCCCTCTAGAGTCAAGCCTCTGCCAACCCTAGAATGGCTCCCTTAAGTAAGATATATAATTCCTTGTTCCCATATCCACCCTTCCTATATCCCAACCATCCTATTCCCCCAAGCTCTTCCCATCCTCCACTTCCCTCCTCCTCCCCCTTCCCTCCCCTCCCTTCCACCCATACCCCCACTCCACCCCTCTCCAAGACAAAGAGCCATCAGGGTTCCCTTCACTATGTTAAGTCCAAAGTCCTCCCAGCTCCCCCTAAGTACAGGAAGGTGAGCAACCAAACTGACAAGGCTCACAGTGAGCCCGTCCATGCTGTAGAGTTCACGACCGTGAGGAGTGCGTTTACCCATTGAGACGGTGGGACAGATCTAATGGGAGACCACCAAGTCCAGTTGGAATGGAACTGATGGAACAGGGGACCAAACCGCACTCTCTGAATGTGGCTGACGGTGGAGAGGACTGAGAAATCAGAGTTGTTTTGATTGGAATTTCTCTAATGACTAAAGATATTGAGCATTTCCTTAAGTGTCTTTCATCCATTTTTGGTTCATCTGTTGAGACTTCTCTGTTTAGGTACTTCATTTTTTATTGGATTATTTGTTCTTTTGATGACCAATTTCTTGAGGGTTTTTTTTTTTGTATATTTTAGAAATCAGACCTCTGTCTAATATGAGGTTGGTGAAGATCTTTTCCCATTGTGTAGGCTGTCGTTTTGTCTTGTACTGTGTCCTTTGCTTTACAGAAAGTTTTCAGTTTTAGGAGGTCCCATTTATTAATTGTTTCTTTCAGTGTCTGTGCTATTGAGGTTATATTTAAGAAGTGGTCTCCCGTGCCAATGCATTCAAGTGTACTTCCCACTTTCCCTTTTTTGAGGTTTAGTATGGTTGGCTTTATGTTGAGGCCTTTGAACCACTTGGACTTAAGTTTTGTGCATGGTGATAGATATGGATAAAAATGAAAATAGATATGAATGTATTTTCATTCTTCTACATGTTGATACCCAGTTATGCCAGTACCATTTGTTAAATATGCTTTCTTTTTTCCATTTGATATTTTTTGCTTCTTTATCAAAAATCAGTTGTTCGACGGTGTGTGTATTAATATCTGGGTCTTAGATTTGGTTCCATTGGCCTTCCTGTCTGTTTTTATGCCAATACCAGGCAGTTTTTAGTACTGTAGCTCTGTAGTAGAGTTGGAAGTCAGGAATTGTGATGCTTCCAGAATTTCTTTTATTGTACAGGATTATTTTAGCTATACTGGGGTTTTTGCTTTTCCACGGGAAGATGAATACTGTTCTTTTGAGGTCTGTGAAGATTTTGCTGGAATTTTGTCGGGCATTTCATTGAATCTGTAGATTGCTTTTGGTAAGATTGCCATTTTTACTATGTTAATTCTACCTACCCAAGAGCATGGGAGATCTTTTCACTTTCTGGTGTCTTCATAAATTTCTTTCTTCAAAGATTTAAAGTTCTTGTCATATAAGTCTTCTACTTGTTTGGTTAGAGTTACTCTGAGATATTTTATGCTATTTGTGACTATTGTGAAGGGTAATGTTTCTCTGATTTCTTTCTTGGCTCATTTATTGCCTGATAGCATCTAATTTAAATACAGCATAGACAGATTTAGGAAATTTGAATTGGCTATTCAGCATTATTTTGCATTGAAAAAAAATACTGTTTTTTGAATGTAGCTAAGTGCTATATGACTTGGCCAACATGTTTGAGGTCAGAAGTTCATACCCAGAAACTGCAGAAAGCAAAGAAACTAAATAGCCAGAGGGTGTATTTGTGAAATAGACTTAGTGTAAAATGTTGACACTTTTTCTTTGTTTAAGAAGCAACCATATTGTTTGCATATGATGTATTTCACTTGTATATTTTAGCAAGTTTCTTCAAGAGAGTCAGCTAAAGAAATGGAAAAAAGTTGCAGAAGAGAAGAGGGAAAGGAGAGAGAGGGGAGGTTGGGGACAGAGAGAGAGAGAGAGAGAGAGAGAGAGCATGTTATTCTTTGGAGTTTGATTCTTAACCTTGACCCTGGGTTCTGGGTCCATCCTTGCACTTTTTCTGTGCAACAATAATCCTGCTATATAAATTGAAAATGTAAATGCTGTCCAGTACCTAATCTTCCTCAACTACTGTCCAGTATATTTATACCCTGTGAGATCATATAATCTTTAGTCATTTTGTGTCCTCTAGTTCCCCGACTCTGCTTCTGAAAATGTTCCCTTAGTCTCATATTCATAGTTGAATCTGATCACCTTCCTCTCTATTGCATATTATAGTAGATACTGGAGTTGCCTATTAGAATAATCCTGAATGAAGTATTCCTTACCATTTAAATAAGTGTGTGTGTGTGTGTGTGTATGTGTGTGTGTGTGTGTGTGTGTGTGTGTGTAAAGCTATTATCTGCTTTACGCAAGATGTCTCTACTTGCTTTTAACCATTGTTTTCTGTTGTCACGTTTTTGAGTACCATATAATTGTTTTGAAGAGATGTGTTACATCTCCTTAGCTAAGCAGGCTTCTAGGAATTATGAAAGTTGGTTTACTTTATATCCAAAAAATCCTGTGTACTTCCCTCTCAATTTCAAATTTAAATTTCATCTTTGAACGCTTTTACTCGCCTAAGGGATTGCAGAGCTGAAAGATAATGTTGTCAACCTTCAGTTTCAGAATAGTGATGTAATAAGCTGTACTCCAAAGATTCTAACAGTTATGTTTCACTGTAATCTTTATTCCCTGTTCATATTTTGTTTCAATAAAAGTTGATTAAGGATACACTAGAGTGCCATTTGAATACCCTAATTGTATAAGAAGTTAATAAAGATTCTCCGTCAATTTGTCATTGTTACACAGATACATCTTAATTTTTTAAAATGCCAAAGGATTTAAAAATATTGCATTTTTGTCTATAGCTTTAGTTACCAAAATGAATGGACCCAAAAACACAAAAGTACTTCTTTCTAGAATAATTATAAATAGAAGATAAACAGATTACAAACTTATTTATACACATCTAAGTTACACACATTAAAATAACTAAAACTAATTTAATTTTATATGAATTTTAATATTATTACAGTTCATTTATTTGTCCTATATTGTCAATGTGATCATGGCTCATTAATGTGGTATCTTTTTCATATTTAATATCTTTCATATCTTTATTACATAGTAATGACATATAAAATAAAATGAAATTTATTTGTGTTTTTAGTGGTTCCTGAAATTATAGTACATTTAGAAAGTAATGAAACATTAATTTCAGTTGACTACTATGTGTTTTCTAAGTCTACTTAGAAATGATTACTTAATTAGAAAAGACAGAGAGAAAATATTAACTGGGTTTGGAAGACAAAATTGTGGTGTCCAATCAAGATGAAGTCACAAAGACAATTTATTATTCTGTTTCATAACAGTTAAGACACACAAGAAGAGTCTTTAAAGACTGAACTATCAAAAGCACATGTTACTTAACCTCTTAAATCTGGGAACTCATGTGTTAAACCCACCTCATTCTCTCCTAACATCCTTTTCACACCTCAGGAGAGTTAGCAGGTCATAGCATAGGAGGGTGATTTTAAGCAAAGCTGATTCTATCACTGTCTGTTGTTGGTTAGAAACAGGCTCCAGATCTTTTCTCTTTTAGAAATATGAGAAGAAAGCTAACATTGAGTTGCCTCTTTCATTCCTCTGGAAACCAGTTTCCATCCTCCAAAAATGGCCTCATAGAATAAACAACTCTAATTGAAAGGAGGTTATTACAAATAACAGAACTAATTCTTCTTGTTCGTCCCAGCTGGCTAGCTTCACCCCGAAATAACCACATAGACACTCTATTGATTAAATCACTGCTTGGCCCATTATCTCTAACTTCTTATTGGCCAACTCTTACATCTTAGTTTAACCCATTTCTATTAAACTATGTATCAACACATGGTAGTGGCTTACTAGCTAAGTTTCGGCAGCATGTTTTACTCTGGCAGTAGCTCCATGGCGTCTTTCTCTCTCTCCTGCTTTCTTACTCCCAGAATTCAGCTCCATCTTTCCTAACTACCTAAGTTCTGCCCTATCAACAGACCCAAAGCAGTTTCTTTATTAACCAATGAAAGCAACACAACCACAGAAGGACCTCCTACACCACCTTGTTCTGGAGAACAAAAACCTGCTTTGTCTCTGGGTATTTTTTGTTGTTGTTGTTTTTGTTGTTGTTGTTGGTGGTGGTTTTTCTGGGTTTTTTTTTTTTTTTCTTTTTGTCAGAACAAGTCCTTTCAAGGAATTTCTCACACCCTCTGTTTTTCTGACCCAGACGTCTACCACAGTGGACACATTGCATTAGGCTTTGGGTTCAGCATAGACTTTCCACCTCATCAGCTTCCTGGATACAACACTGGAGGATTGAACATTTTATTCTGCCAAGACAGGTAGACTGAACCTTATCCCCACAGAAAAATCTTCGGGCCTTCTGGGCTCTACAGCTAAAGGCAAGTACTACTTCTAAGACTGGTATTAACCAAAGACTTTGGAGAGACTTGGGATTACCTGAGTAGCTAAAAAAAAGCTGTCTCACTTCTGTGCATCTATTTATCCCTCTCAAGTCTGTCTAATGGCATTTGATGACTTAAGGTACTGGTAGTTCCTTACTTCATTTGTCAAATTTCCTGCTAAAAACTCAAACAGGTGTGCCTCTTTCACAGGCTTCATAGTCCCGGATTAACAGGTTTCAGGTGTATCTTCAGAGGCTTAGTTTTCATTTTTCTTTGTCTGGTCTGGTAAAAACTAATAGTTTTCAGAGCCTATTTTAACCCCACCCATTTTCAAGCATATTTTAAAGGTCACTCCTGCTGTCGAGGACAAGACCAACTTACATGTGCCTCCAGACATTGCCAGCACCTGCCCCAGAACCTGGAACTTCACCATTGGTACCACCTCCTCTGGCTTAAATGGACACGTACCCAACAACTGAAATCTGGTTTTAAAGAGCATATCTGCTCTCTTGTCTCACTTATTCACCCGTGCCTCTCCTGTACAACCAGGGTACTCCTCTGTCGTATTCTGTCTGGCAGTTAATGACCCTTCCAATGACTAGTCCCATTCATAGGGCCAATAATAACAATCTATTTTTTCTCCTAACTACCTGCCATCTAATCTCCTTCAAGGAGCAGATGCCTGAGGGCTTCAGGATGACATTTAACCAGATGCCTCTCCAGCCACACCTCTTGCTGAGCATGACTCCACCAACTCCCAACCTCCCCTCTCCCTTGTTGCCCAATGCTCATTGGAAGTAGTTAGACTAGAGCCTGTGCCCCTATACACAGAGTCTGGAATGTTTTGGTTAAGGCTTCACCTCAGCACCTGATATTCATATATGCAAAGAATCTGGAATGTTTGGGTTCAGGCTTCACCCCAACCTCTGGCATCCATACATCCAAAGTGTCTGGAATGTTGGGGTGGAAAATTCCATCCCAAGCCCCCTTAGAGACTCTGCCTCTGAGAAAGCCCTCCAAAAGATGACCTCTCCTCAGAGATGTTCAAAGTAACTCCCACAGGGTATTTAAACAGCAAGCCACAGAGTAAACACATGGTTTTCCAGTCTTCCTTCCCCACCTCCTTTCTGGAGGCTGGAAGACCACTTGGGAGTACTGGCATCCATTAAACCTGGGCTTTCTCTAATTCAGTTAATTCAGTTTGATTTGTTCTGGTTTGGATTATATCATCCAAACAAGTGACACACACACACACACACACACACACACACACACACACACACTGAATGCTTATGTGTATATGTAAATACATATTAAAGCCAGTTATAAAGGCTATGATAATTTTAGTGGTTGCAATCATCTAATGTTAAATACTCTCAATTTCAAAAGTGCATTAGAATTTTCTTAATATTCTTACAAATTAAGAGCAAAATAAAGATGTCTTTATTTATTTACTTATTTATTTATTTTGGGGTAGGAGTTGAGACAGGATTTTACTATGTAGCCCTGTCTGTCATGAATCTCACTCTGTAGACCAGGGTGACCTCAAACTCACAGAGATCTGCCTGCCTATGACCCCTGATTAGTAGGACTAAAGGCATGCCCCATCACCTCCCTAGTGTTGATTGTTCAATATACTTTATGAGTGTTACTATATTTAAACAGGTTTTAAAAGCAAATAAGCAATTTAGAAAAAATGCTGAGTAAAATATTTCAATAAATCAGTTATTGTTTGACAGTATTAAGTGTGCATTGTCTATGGTTTTGTAATGCCTATTCAATTTGAATGAAAATTATATAACTTGAATGATGCCCCATTGTGAAAATATAAAAATAGAACTAGCAATTGTTTAACTAATCGTAATTAGGAATAAGGCAGTTCCAGTTTATGAGTAAGAGATCACAGAAACTGACCTAGGGAATAAAAAGTAGCTATATATACTGGAAAACAGACTGTCACCTCTGCAAACAAGATTTTTACAATAAACTCTACAGAATGCTGCAAAAGCCCTTACTCACCAAGTTGTCAGGATCACAGCCTCCATGTTCTTCCTCTTCCCTGGAAAGTGCTGGCTTTTTTCTGGTCAATCTTTGGTTCACTGAATCCCTGGACTTTTTTTTTTTTTTTTTTTTTTTTTTTTTTTGTGCCCTTCACACCCTTTTATCTTTCATGTCCCATTCCCACAGGAAGACAATTTTTCTGAGTCTATGCTCTTCGATTGAATGCATTGCATCCCTAGGACAATTAAAAGTCCCTATTCACATTCAAATTGAACAGCCACCAGGTTCCTCCCGAGAGGATACTGAGATTGCTAAATTACAAACAGGACCGAATTGTCTTGTTTTGAAGCAAACATTCTATTTTTATTCTTCAGTAAGCTTAAGTCACACTCTATTGTGAGTGGCTGCCGCCTACTCATTATCCATTCACCTTTGTCAGACAGCTTTAATAACTTTATTGGTCACAGGCACAACTAAGTCCTATTTCTTTTTCCTAGTGAGACATATTGGCATAACTTAAGCACCTAAGCTATCACCTGCCAGTTTATTGTCTCTTCATCTATTCAGAAAAATAGTTAAAACACTGCTCTAGATATATTTTAGCTAAGTGACTAGCATGCATGAGCCAAGAAGTTGAATTTCATTATATAAAATCTTAGAGCTGACGCTTTTGACTTTGATATGCTTATTCAAGAATTTACCCCTGGTGGCTTTTTCCTTTTGATTGACAAGGTGATGATGAAACAAAAACTGTCTCTCAAGATATAGTGTCTGGCAGCCAGTATTTTGATAAAGTTTACTTAAGATAAATGAGGCTGCTTAGCCATCCATAGGGCATGAATGAGCCCAGAGTGTTCACCGTAATACTAAAATTCTACACTTCTTACTGAAACCCCAAATTAGATTTAGAATTGTTTGTTTGCCTATTGTAAGCAGGTACCTTTCTAGCAGCATTGATACTACAGTTTCATTATAGTGGTCTTTTGAGGGCATGGGCTAGACAATATAAAACATCATATCAGGTTTCCAGTCACCAGACCTTATATATATATATTTTATAATTGACAATGGTCTTTAATTGCTTTATGTTTTCTAAAAATTCAATTCACAGATTTATTTCATAACCGAGTAAATGTCTTAGCATCTTATTTGATTCTTTGCTTTTTTTTCCAATTTATTTATTTTTTATTAAAAATTGCCATCTCCTCCCCTCCTCCTCCCCCTTCCCTCCCCTCCCCTCCACCCATACCCCCACTCCCTCCCTCTCCAGGCCAAAGAGCCATCAGGGTTCTCTACACTATGTTGAGTCCAAGGTCCTCCCAACTCCCTCCAGGTCCAGGAAGGTGAGCAACCAAACTGACAAGGCTCACACAGAGCCCATCCATGTCGTAGAGACCAAGCCCATCGCCATTGTCCTTGGCTTCTCGGTCAGCCTCCAGACCTTATATTAAAAATGTATTGTAAATACATTAAATCTGTTTCTTGTTATTTGATAATCCATTTTACTTTTAAACTGTGCATTCAAAGAGACAGCATAATATTTTAAAATCCAATACTCACCAGTTGTATAAGTTTTAAACATTTTTTCTTGTCCTAATGCTTTCTACTGCTGTAGATAAATTTCCACAAACTTGAGGCTATAGTATAACAAAACTATCTGAGAGTTTTGGTGGGTCAGAATTCTAGGCACAGGCTATAAATGTACTCATTCTCCTTGTTGAATTCTTTTTTTTTTTTTTTTGGTTTTTTGAGACAGAATTTCTCTGTGGCTTTGGAGCCTGTCCTGGAACTAGCTCTTGTAGACCAGGCTGGCCTCGAACTCACAGAGATCCGTCTGCCTCTGCCTCCCGAGTGCTGGGATTAAAGGCGTGCGCCACCACCACCCGGCACTCCTTGTTGAATTCTATGTACAAATTCATCCATTATCTAATTTGATACTCATTTTGCCCTTTCTTGTCTATTCAGATTATTGACAAAATAGATTTCTCTTGCAAATGAAGACCAGGTACCTTTATTTTCCTGCAAAATAACATGTGGGAAAATGCTCACCCACTTGAATGTCACCCTATCATCCTAGTATGTTTTCTGCGAAAAAGGAAAGAAATTCAAGTCATTATACAAACTAATAAAAATGATTAAATTTGCCTTTTAAAGACTTTAAATTAAAACTTAGGACTTTTTTTTAACATAGAATATATAATTTAATAAAATACACTTTATTTTGGCATCAGTTTCACTGCATAATTTGTAAATTCTCTCCTATTAATTACTAATTATTTTACTTTTTGGATGGTGTGAAATATCAGAAGCTTTGAAAGGATCTCAAAAGCTGCCTTGAAGATAGAAGTGGGAAAAATGAGGTCTAAAATCTCATCGGGAACAATATTCTGCCATCGTGCTAATTAGAGCTGCACAAATGCTGGCACCTAGGGTTATCCTAGAAATGCCCGGAAGTCACTGAAGGGGACTATCCCAAGAATTATGCTGTACATGGCTAACTCTGGGGCCAATGCTGGGGTCCCACACTTGAAGACACCTTAACAGTGTTTATTAATAGACAATGGCGAACTAAGTAAGTAAATCATCACTTTTTTTTTCCCAAGTGTATCTCCAGCATCTGCGTAATCCGCAGAGACACAAAACTGCAGGAACACATTTAAAGTGAATGGACACCAGAAATAAATATCCTTGATCTAAGCAATATGAAAATATACATTTATATCTATAGATGGGTTGTGGATCTATGTTTGTAGCTATAATTATTTGGCATCTACTGTCACCTACTTTAGAACACATACCTTGAAATAAACATAAGTCACAAGTCTTGGCTCTGACATACTTTGCTTTGGAATTTAAAATTTCTCTTATAGTATTCTTCTCATTATCTATATTTAATTTTAGCATAAACACAGAAGCAGTTGGGGTGAAAAGGATCAGATAAATAGCCTCACTTTTTTAAAAAAAATTAGAATTAACAAAAACTTAGAGTCCAGTTAATTATTTGGACAAGGATTTTTCAGGACTATCAAAAAAATCTGCTTTTAAATTGTTAGCTGGTTAGTGAGATTGTCTAGCATTTATAGATTTCTGTAAACTCACTTAATTTAGAGTGTATGTAACATTATTGTTTAAATTAATTGCTATTATTCTGTCAACTTTTAAAATTATTTAATTATTTTTAATTTGTTAATTAAAGTTTCCCAGTCAGATGACAGCATCCCCTCCTTCCCTTGCTCCCTCTCTCCCTCCCTCTCCCCTTCCTCTCCTCCTCCTAGTCTCTTCCAACCTTTCCTCTTGTCCCCTTCATCCCCTTCTCCTCTGTTTCTCTTCAGAAAAGGCCATGGCATATTAAGATGTAGTAAAACTAGTCATTTCCTCTCTTATTAAGACTGGAGGAGGTAACCCAGTAAGAAAGAGGAATGGGTCCCAAAAGCAGGCAACAGAGTCAGAAACAGTTCCTCCCCCAACTGTTACTAAATGTGATAAATGCTATTAGGTAATTAATATACACACCATGGAAAACATACATTTTAACAACTTAGCTGGTATACATGCATTCAAAAACTACTTTTAAAAAGCATTATTAGTTAAAGTATTACTTAAAGTAGTTTGATTTTTAAAGCAATCTTGTTTTACATACCTATCCCAGTTCCCTCTCCCTCCTGTGCTCCCACCCCTCTCATCTTCTTCCCTGCCATCCACTCCTCAGAGAAGGTGACACCTCTGGGAGAAGAAATTATATGGAAGAAACTGGTGTGGCCACTCTTAAAGGGATATAATTCTTTATTATTAAGGACAGTTCACACTTACTTTAGAAGACTTATTTTGTAAGGAACCAAAGTAATCAATCTTGAAAAAAGTACCATTTGAAAATAATAGGCAAGGTTTTAAAATGCAGTTGAATTCTGATTAATGGATAATATTTCACTTAATTTTAAAACGACTAATTAATCCAGTATCCAGTCAGCCATACAATAGCCACATAAATTGGATCTTTAAGGACTAAAAGTAATAGAATTTTTTAATATGTTCCATTTGTTAAGGCTGAGAATCATTTCCTAGTTAGATCTCAGAACATCTTTTAGACTTTTTGTAGTATACATTTTCTAATTAGTTTAATTAATTTATCAGTTAATTAATTAGGTATGCATGTGTGTATACATTGTGTTGTGTGTGCATGTGTGTGTGGTATGTTTGTGTGTATGTGCATGTGGTGTGTGTGTGTGTGCATGTGCGCGTGTGTTTGGGCACACGTGTGCTACAGAGAGTGCTTGTAGGTAACATGACAACTACAAATTGACTTTCCATTTGTACTATAGAACTAAACTCTGGTAAGGAAGAAGCCTTTACCTACTGAGCTCTCTTTCTTGCTCTTTCCAGTATTGCTTTTATTCAAACTTTCTATAACAAAAGCTTGTTCTTCATTTTATCCTACTTGAAAAGGTGCCCCTCACAGTAGAACTGCTGCAGATAGGCAATAAAAGAAAAGAAAAATCAAGGAAAAAAGCTTAGAGGAAGAGAAGTATAATTTTCCATAACATATAATTGCAAAAGCAGAAACAATATCATGTTGATTCTGGAACACAGGTGTAGGTTACAGAAACAAAGAAATTCATTTCAGGAATCATTGTAAGTTTTCTAGTGGAAGAAAAATTTGCATATGTTAAAATATATTATCTATAAAACCTTATGAATTGTGATAAAATATAGAAATATATGCTATAACTGAAGTTGAGATTCAAAGTATTTTCAGAGTAGCAATAGATTTTTCTTTTGTGCTCACATATAGAGTTGACCCATGAAGGTTTCAGTGTATGAGCAGTTATGTTCTGTTCTGCATTGGACTTTTGCTCATGGCAAGCCTCGAGGGATCCTAAACACTTAACAAAGTGAAACTGTCTTATGTCACACCACAACAAGTAATGGGGAAGAAGGTGACACATTTCCAATAATCAAAATCACTCCCAGGAAACCTTGCCTTTAACCTTTAAGGGTCCATTGACTTGGGCACCAAATTATTAACCCATGAGATGCATGAAGGTACTGTTCAAGCAGAATATAACACACAGTATTACCAAAAAGCAAACCACAAAGTCCTAGAAAATAAATATCGGTTATCTAGTCCCTCCATGACTTTTAAGGTTTATTTCTAGTTATAGCTTACTCTATCCAATCAACAATTGGTCGGACAACTGTTCCTCAACTACTATATCTTACATTCTCTATTTTTACTTTGGTATATTGCTTATGAACAAATCATAATTCTTACTAGAATTTTCTTCATACTACATTTTTTTTTGTAATTGTGTGATTGCACAATGAGTTTTCAGCTCATTTCTAAGTACATTTCTCAGAAGTATTTTCAAAAACTTTATATAATTAGGTAAAATAATATTTGGATACCTGTAATTTCATTGCCTTAACATTTATAGTCCATGCTTCAAATTGCTGTATAATTTTCTTTCTTCATTATAAGGAAAAGATACAGGAAGATAAGACTAGACCATGTCTTCATTAGATTTGTCTCACACAGTACAGAATGAAACACACACAAGAGCCAGTAATGTAGTTCTTTGAAAATCAAAGAACTGGATGAAGGTAAGAAAAGAATAAATAGGATAACAAAAATATCTCTTTTATATAGAATACTGTGTATTTGTTATTTAATAATTGAGCATTATTATTTAATAATTGAGCAGAGGGAGATATTAAAGATGTGGAGAAGAAGATCTGTTTTAAGATATGGCCTTTTATCAAGTTATAATTTAGATAGATAGTCTGAATTTCTTGATTCTCAAAAAGGTAATGATTGAATTTATATTGGGTACTGTCATTAAAATAGAATCAAAATAGAAATGAGAGATCTCATATAGGAAGTAAATTGATATTTGCAATTACAAGAATTTGGAAAAGGATTGATACTCAAATCTTAAACTATTTTCTCCAATTTTTTTAGTAGTTTTAATTTTCTTTAAGACCTTGAAATCATTGTGAACTTGCCTGTGCATGTGAGGTTTAAGAATATATTTCCATTCATCTGCAATGTAGATACACAAATTTGGCACACTGTTTATTGAAAACTCCATTTTTCTTAATACATTCTTTAGTGCATTTATCAAAAACTGATTCCCTTGTTAGTAATATAAAAAAATCCAACTACTAGAACCACATAAAAAATGAAGGACACTCACATACTACACCAACAAAAAAACTGGACTACAGAGTGTATAGTCTATGATTTCATGTTGATAATGGCCAAATATAGTCAAATGCATATTTAATAAAAATCAAAATGCATGCATATTAAATGTGAACAAAATACGAGAAAACATTTTAGTATGGCAAGATTTCCAAATTTGTGAGAAGAATGTTTTCTAATCAGGTATATACATCAATAATTTATATCAGCATTCCATAAATATTGTATATCCTATGAGATTTGTCAAATATTTAGTGTTAAAAGTTCCCCACTGCTGTATTCAACAACTTTACTATTCTCTGTAAAGGACTCTGTGTTGTGCCAATACCTTCCTTCTTAACTCTAAGCCAACACTGATCGTTTTACTGCTCCCTTCTGTTTCTTTCAGATTATGTAAATTTTCATATTGTTCTTTAATACATGAGAAAAATTTTGAAGTTAAAGAGATATTGTACCTCAAAAAAAGGTGATGTTATGTTCTAGATTAGGGAGATGTTATAACATATGGAAAGATGTATAGAAAATACTTACTATATACGCTGAAGAATCAGATATAAGAGAAACTCAGAAAGCAATACAAGAAATTTCAGATGTTTAGAATTAAGCAACTGTTATGAAAATTGTTTAGGAGAGGATATGAGAAAAAAGTTTCATTTGGAACATATTACAAGCTTTCAAGGTAATTTTGAAGTTAATGCTTTTTCTATTTATTATATTTTTGGAGTTTTTTAAAATTGAAAATAGATTCTTCTCACCTGCCCCAGCTCTTGTGCCCTGGGACAGCCAGGAGACACTCACTCACCTCAGCCCGATGGCCCAGGACAGTGAATGCCACTTTGCTGAAGACATATGTGATAAAAAGACAGATTATCTGGTGGCAAAACAGAAGTAGGCTTTTCTACTGTGGAGAGAGATGGAATTAGAGACATGAAGGTAGTGAAGGAACAGATTGAACACTACACCTGAGGCCATGGTAATATCTGTAGTTTGTGATGCCTCTTGAAGCCATGTTTATATCTGAGTGCCCTGCTGATCTGGCCTGTCCCTCAAAGGGTGCAAAACATTAACATAGGCAGTGGTGTGAGCATGGGGAGGCTCAGCTACCACTCAGGCCAGATCCAAGGCCTTGAGTAGGGCCACCCCAACATCTATCTCATCTATGACCTGCTAGATTACGTAAAATGGATGGTCCTGAGGAACTATAGCCACAGGATCTCCATGACACTGGGCAACAGCAGGATATCTGAAAGGACTCTCAGTGACGGACCAGTACTGATGTTTTAACAGAAGCTGTAGGTCCTGAACCAGACCACCAACAACTCATTGCAGTGAACATTGGCAAGTAAAGCTGTTTGGGCAAAAAAGTATATAGTGATACATCGCAGCTACTGAACTCTCTTGACCAATGATTATGTGAAGGAGAGGTAGGAAAGATCAAGGAAACAGGACAGCTGGGGCAGGTATGAGAAAAGACTACAACTGATAGAGGAGCAAGTTGTTCCCCAGAGGCTACAAGGGTAGAGGTCAGATATGGGAGGACTGGAAAATGAATGGGGTTGGGATGCGTAATATAAAATTCCCAAAAAGTCAATTAAAAATTATGCTTTAAGAAAGAAAATAGTCTTCTCTAATGTAATACATCCTAACCACAGTATTCCTCCCTCCACTCCTCCCAGTTCCCCCTTAACTCTCCTCTTATCCAGATTCACTGCTGTTCTGTATTGAAAAGAACAGGACAGTCAAGCAGCACAAACCAAGATACAACAATGCAAGGCAAAAGCCCTCATAAAAATGAGGTGGGATTCGCCTCTGTATGCTTGAATTCCATTGGTTAAGGAATAAAGTTTTGGCCTACAGCAAGGCAGAATTGAGTAAGGTGGAAATTTCAAGCAGATAGAAGAGGAAAGATGGCGGAGTCAGAGGGATTCCATATAGCTGCCAGAGGAGAAAACTTCCCACGTGCTGGTACTGGTAATAATAATAGAAATGGGTTAATTTAAGATATAAAAGCTAGCTAAAAAGACACCTAAGCTATTGGCCATGCAGTGTAGTAATTAATACAGTTTCTATGTGATTATTTTGGGCAGCTGGGAAACCAACAAATCGGCTCCAACTACATAACAAGTCTGAATAGGGCAACCCAACATGAGGAAAAGAGTCCCAAAAGCATTTGGAAGAGTCACAGATACATCTGCTCCTACTGTTAGGAATCCTAGAAAACTACCAAGCTAACGGCCAAATGGACACACAGTAGACTTTGTACAGCCCCATACATGCCCCCTGCAAATGGAAGCTGCTTGTTCATTTCTCAGCTGCCTACAATAATCACAGACTTGAATAATCACACAGAAACTATCTTAATTAAACATTGGTTAGCCTATTAGCACAGACTTCTTATTAACTAACTTTTACATCTTAAATTAACCCATTTCTATTAATCTGTATATTAGCACAAAGCTGTGGCTTACTGGTAAGGGTCTAGAGTTTCCTTCTCCTTTGACAGTTACATGGCATCTCTCCGATGCCACCTACTCTCTCTATATATCTTCCAGTGTGGCTATAGTTTTTTTTATTAGCCAATGGAAATAAAACATATTTGTAGCATTCAGAGAAGAATACCACATAATTTTCCCTTTCCTGTCTAAACATAAGGGGATGTTTTAACTTTAACATAGTAAAATTTCATGTAATTAAACAGGTTCAAACAAGAATAAGAGTTACAATATTTAATCTATTTGTACCTGGCAAAATTAAAGAAAATATAGTATCATCTATTTTATCTTTGTGAATCTAAAGTTTTATATCTAATTTACCTTTTATCATAACTAGGCAAAACTATAACCATCTGTCTTCAACTCTTCAAAGACCGCAGAAGGATATAATATTACCCAAGTAAACATGAATTATATTATAAACAACTTCCAAATTTCTAGAATTGAGAGAGACATCTTCCAGCCCAGATAGTTACCCAAAGTTCTTCTGTAATGTTGGGGCATCCATCTTCAGTCTATAAGCCCATAGTATCCAGCATACTTTTCCAGGAAGCAGTAAATTTGAAGATCTGTTCTGCCTTCAGAAATTTGTCAGTCACTTTCTTCTGCCCTGTAGAAAGTCTGGCAGTTTCTGCTTTGAAGCAGAAACCCTGAATGTCTACCCCATCTTTTGGAATGCTCAGCAGTCACTTTTTGGTGAGTCCTGATTGTCCACTTCATACGGAATACCATCAAATAATTCAGGTAAGAGCAGTTACTTGCCCAAATGACTTACAAACTCCATAAAGACCCTCTTCAATGCCCGTCATCCTCTTGAAATAGATTGGGGCTGCCAGAAGAAGACATGTCTCACTGTAGAGAAAAGTCTATGTTACTAAACATTTTAAATGCCATATCCCATAGGTTTAAAACTACTGAAGATTATCTACCTAACTGAAATATATCTCTATATATGTAAAGAACCTAACTAACATAATTAAGTTTGATTATTATAGATTACTGTCTATTAATCTGTATTTCTTAATTATACATTACCTTTTAAAAACAATCATTTTGGGAATTTGGGCATAGTTTTCTTCAAACTGCTTCTTGCTGCTTTTTGGGTAAAGTATTTTTAGGGTTCAAAGAGACATTTTTGTGGGGGGTCTTGTTCCATCAAACCACATTAACCTGGAAGGAATCTTCAGGTTCCAATTCTCTGTGGAAACAAAACAAGAACTTCTTTTCTAAAGCAACATATCCTCAGACACAAATTTTGAAGTCAAGATATCTTTATGTTGACTTACCTTAACAGGCCCCAGAATCAAATCTGTCTGCAGTGAAATAAAAAAAAACACAATAATAATACACATATTTTAGTCTTTATGTGTATATTCTATCTTTATAAGACTTATATTTCTTTACTCCTTCAATCTATGACCATCTATACTCTGTCTCTTTAAAGGCATGGTTCTATTTTTAAGACTATTTACTTCTTTTTATAACTGTCTATATGTTTTTTCTTCTCTCTCCCAAGCCTACACACATTTTTAAAATACATTTTTTTCTGTCTTATCGAATATTTGAAATTCTTTTCTGTTAAGATGTGCTTTGTTATTGTTGTTGTTGTTAATTGCTAAGCAGGCATGGCTAGTGTAAAACTACACTGGTTCCATTCCATGCTCCACTTGCTACGTGCTGTGGAAACTAGACTGAAAATTTAAAAATGTATACACAGACAGAGACAGACAGACAGACAGGACCACGGATATAGACATTCTTGAGACAAGAATGCCAAATTTGTGCTCAGGGGCAGCTTATATAGGGCTCTTGACATGCCCCAGCTCTGGGTATCTTTCACCTGTAGACCCATCAGAACCCACTTGCCTGCCATCAGGGTCTCGTGCTCAGAGCAGTTGCAGGTGTCTCAGAGCAGAGAGAAAGAAGTTGTTTACAGGCAACTCAGGGTCTGTTGGTCTGCAGTCCCCAACAGGCTAGGACCAACTCCATGGTCCTGCCTGTTTACTCTACCCAGTCTAACATGGCAGAGGTATGTTCACTGCCTCTACAAGCCATGCACACTGCCTCAGTTCCAGGAATGAAGTGGGTCTACACTGTCATTAAGCAATTTATAACACACTGCTCACAGACCCCAATTAGATGCAGGACCTCCCAAAAGAGCCAGAGTTTCATGTTACTAGCGCCAACCATGAAGCTGACTCTTAAAGAAGCCACTCAGGTTTTGTTGCCAATGCTGAGTCAGGAATTCATCTCTTAAAGGAATATGCTTGACTCTAGCAAACAGAGTCCACCTGATAAAATACTGCTCCCAAGAAGCCCTTATTAACTCTGTTGTTTAGTATCTAGAATTCCTTCCCAAGCTCTCTCAGGTTTTATGTGGATATAGTTGGTCAATAGTCAATTATTGCCTTCTTGTAGATGGAGACTGCTCTTTTGTTTCCTGGACATCTAGTCAGGAAAGTTTCCAGAGCATCTCTCTCCTTTGGCAACTGCATGATATCTCCTTAACTCCACCTACTCTTTCTATATATCTGTTCTGATTTCCCTTCAGGCTTTACTCTGCTAAGTCATTGGCCAAAACAGATTCATTCATTAACCAATAAAAACATCACATATACAGAAGGATTTCTCACATCAGTCCTGCTTGCCATTTCAGGCTCTGTGAGTCCATGTGAACACTGCTTAGTTGATTCTGGGGGCCAAATTCTCCTGGTATCATTCCTCCATCCCCTCTGATTCCCGTAGTCTTTTTTCTCCCTATTCCATGGCATTATCCTTTTTCTGAGGTGAGGGACCCAATGGAGACTTACAATTTAGAATCTCTCTCCACAATTTAGACTCTCCAGCTGTCAGTCTCTTCACCAACTCCCATCTACTACCTCAGAAAGCCTCTCTGATGATAACTGAACAAATCACTGACATAGATATGTTGCCAGTAGTGCTCAGTAGTGTTTGAATAAACTCAATGTCTCTGGTCATCCAGGTAATGTAAGTTGTAGGCTCTTGTTTGTGGCATGGACCTCAAGTTAAACCAAACATTTGTTAGCAACTGAGTTAGTGCCACTTCCTTTGGATGCCATTTTCTTTAAAACTACCACATTCTATTCCCTGGCCCCCAAGAACTTATAGCCATGTCATAAGGCAAAAATCATTCATTCCAACTTCAAAATTCCCCATAGTCTATAACAGTCTCAAATTTGTTTCAAAATCCAAAATACAGAGTCTCTTCTGAGACTCATAAAAATCTCTTAACTGTAATCCCCTGTTAAATTAAAATAAAAGAAACAAAGAACATGCTTCCAACACATAATAGCATAGGACATATATTATTATTCCAAATGTAGGCAATGCAGCATAGTCAGGAAATACTGAACTAGCACAAGGTTGAAAGCTAGTGGAGCAAACTCCAATGTCTATATCTCCATGACTGAAGTCAAAGGACTCTTCAGATCTCCAACTCCATTCACCTTTCTTGACTGCAATACACTTCTTTCTCTTAGTCTGCTTCTACTTTATGATAGCAGCGTTCCTTGGCAAGTATCACACATCTCTCTCGTCTTTAATATATTGGGACCTCCAAGGCAATGCAGACTTCAAGTTCACAGCTTGATGTAATATCTTCCATAGGCCTCCACTCGGGGACATCCCTAATACATGTCTTGCCTCACTTTCCTTAGTTCTGGAGAGATTCTCCATAATGTCCTACTTCTGTCCTTGATGCTAAACCCAGAATGACATGGCCAAAGTTGCCCAGTTGTGCTGCTTGTTTGGGATTGAATATGACCCCTTCATTCAATTTCATTTTTACTAGCTTTCTGTTTTCCACCTTCACTGCCTAAGCTTGGAAGCCCTGAAGGTCTATCTGTAGACTAGGCTGGTCTCAAACTCAGAGATTCACTAGCCTCTACCTTCTGAGTACTGGGATTAAGGGTATACCACCACACCTGTATCTAAGCTATTCTTTAATTCTATTCACAAGTTATAAATTTATCTGGGTGGAATTTTTACCTGAGGTCCCCATTCAATTTATTACAGTTTTTAATTTGTTTATCTCTTCAACATAGGACCTAGTTCTGTTTCACTATCTGGTACCCTTTTTCTCCTCAAAATTTGTATTTTGTAATTTACCCTGTTCAACTTTCTCTTTTTTATTATAAATCTTTATTACAGTTACCATTAGGAGCTACACAAAAGAGTCTATACTAGGCTGTTTTGAGATTTCCTCTGCCAATAAATTAATTCAAAACTCTTTACTTTAGTCTCAGACTCTTTAGACAAGGGTAAAAAAGCCTCCACATTCTTAACCAAAATATTACAAATAAGTCTCTATGTCACACATTAATATTCTTTTTTATCTGAAAACTCTTCATTCAGTTCACCCTGACTACTGTTGTCTTCCATGATCCTACTAGTATGACCCATTGAGTAGCACTTATAGCTTTCAACTGTTTTTTCTAATCACTAGTCTCAAGGTCCATATTCCTCCAAATCAAAACCTGGCCTGGCCTATCATAGCAATACTCCCATCCCTGTTATCAACTTCTGCCTTAGTTAGGGTTTCAACTACTGTGAAGAGACCCTTTGACCACAGTAACACTTAATAAGGAAAAACTTTTAACTGGGGAGGCATATATTTTCAGAGGATCAGTGCATTATCAGCATTGACGAGAGCATGGTGTGGAAAGACATGGTGCTGGCTACATCTTCATATGCAGGCAACAAAGAGTGTGATGGGGGTAACTTAAGCATAGAAGACCAAAAAACCCACCTACAGAGTGACACACTTCCTCTAACAAGGTCATACTTATTCCAAAGATGCCATACCTCTTAAAGTGCCACACTGTTTGGGGGCTATTTTTTTTTTAATCATCATTGTCACATTTATGCCCCCATTGCACCAGCATATTTTTCAGGCAAGACAGATTGTAAGTGAAGGGTTTTGTAGCTTGATTGGTGTCAAGATTAACATTTTAAAGTCATCTGAACAATAAAGCAATTGAAACTATAAATACTCTGAGTACATAGGTGCAGGAAGCAAAGACCTGTACTTTGATTTTAGCCATCTTAGTCACAAATTAAGTAAGATATTCCCCTCTGCAGGGCAAGTTATGGGCCTAGGAAATAACCCAGTGTCTTCTTATCTTCCTGTGAGACCTACAGGCCCCAATGCTTCAGAAGTAATTAACATTTCCTTTGTTAGTTAACAGTTATAGACTCCTAGCATCTCCTTATCTCTTCCTGGAGGGGTTGCCTCCTGACCTGATATTCTACATCCTACTCTTCCCCCTGTCTGTTTGCTATATAAATGCTCCTGAGAAAAAATAAAGTTAGCAGCTTGACCAGAAATGCACACTTGCTGTCTATTTCTAATGTCTCTTGTCCCTTTCATTCCCATTCTTGCAGGGTTCAGATCCTGTTCACGTCCTGCTGGTTGGGACACATAGGTAGGTATCTTGAGAAAAACTTCCAATACCAATTACTGTGACAAACTCTGACAGAGTATATGAAATGGATTGTCCTTTTAGACAAGGAGGAGAAAAATCATAGAAATGCACAGGGACAGTGTTCAACAAAGATATGGGTGTTTTAACAAGCTTTTCTCTAAATTAAGTGATGCTGACAGATGAAGGTTATAAGTGTCATGACTACATAAGGATTCACTAAAATTATTAAGAAGAATGTTACTTCTGATCTTTACAAGATCTAGTAAAGAGAAACTGGGGCCTAAAGCTAGTATTAGTCCTGAAATCCAACACAAAAAGTGCATGTACACACACACAAACATACACACACACACAAAGATCTTTACTTTGCTTCTGATTCTGATATTTTAGGCAATTAATTGCTTCCTGTTGCTGTAATTTATTAATGTAAAAGAATCCTCAGATTGTCAATTTAGCAACTCTATGTCTTTAAGAAAGCAACATTTCAAAGGATAAAGGGTATTTATTACAGAAAAGAACTGAGTCTTAAATGACAATGTACATCCAAGAGATTTTTTAAAGAAAATTATTATGTGAGAAAACCATCTGAATTAAAGGCATCATTTTGAAACGTCACTTTAAAGATAGACAATCATTGGGAAAATATCAAGATGAAAACTTTACAAAAACTTGGAAGACCGCCCATCACAACACCCATATCTCAAAACCTATATGGATAATGTGCATTTCCCACATAAACATTATTGTGACAACCAGGGGTAATTGTAATACCTTTTAGCAATTGTGTATTTAAATGGCCTTTCATCTTGTTCACTATTTTATTCATGTGAAAAAGGTCAGGGGACATGAGAGATACAGCAGGTGATAACCAGTGTTCCACAGACTGAACCTACCAGATAAGTGATTCTCTGATAGGAGAATCTGGGAAGGCCATGTAATCACGGTTTTGTGGGAACCAGCTGCTCCTGTTGTAATTTCTCTCATGAGTGATTTCATCTCTTCCCTAAGAACTTCATTTCTTCCCAAAGAATAGCTATGGGTATTTTTCCACCACTTGTGAGTTTATTTCAGGAAAATATTCCATCTACTGGGCACATATACCTGTGGGTAGTCAAGAAGATGACTTTTCATTTAGTATATAGTTTTGATATAGAGAATATATACTGGGATATGCTTCATAACTGAATCTATTTGTCCCATGAAGACTTCAAATACCTAAAAGCCTGCCTGTTTCTTTTTGCTCATACTAATACCAAAAAATAACAATTTTTCCTCAGTCTACCACAGAGTTTACATAATTAGCTCACTTTAACTACAGAATAAGTTCAAAGTAGACTAAAGGCTTTTTGTAAATAGATAATAAGTTTAAAATCTTACAGGTATAGACAAGGTCAGAGCTTCAAATGTCTAACCAAAGTTACTTACGAAAGCATGCCAGTTCTTTGCTCACCAGCCTTTTAAAAAATCTATGTCTTAAAGCTTTTCTCACTGTTTTCCCCTCCCTCTGGTTATGATCTGACTTCTGTAACCTTGGACCCTTGTGTTGTGATGGGCATCGCTCAGCTCTCTAAATGCTTACCCTAGGAATATGATTTTGGCCAATGATAAGGTAATTCTTCCAATTTCTTCATTGCTTCAAGGCTCTGGAAGTAGAAGAAATTTTAGAATAGAAAAATTAGATAGAAAATAACAGGAGAAGTTAGAAGTAGGAAAGAAGAATTAGAACTATGGCAGAACATTAAGGAAATGAGGTGGAAAAGTATGTAGTGGAAAAGTCTTTTGTTTTCAGATTTTTCTAATTCCCTCACTTGTTGAAGTATCCTGTTTGAACCCTGAGGGGCAATGAGACTGACATTCAATAGTCCTTATTAGAAAAGTGAATATAGGAATGGTATAAAACCCCATACTATTTGCATATATAATTCATATTCAATTAAGTTCAATAAAATTGTCATATAAACAGTTTTCTCTCTATAATATGTAAGTTCAATAAAAATGAACAAATAAACAGGGTTCTTTCTTCCTTCCTCCCTTTTGCTTGAACAGCCCACACTAGCTAACTGACTTTGAACTCCTATCAATGCAATTGTCTACCCTTCTTCATCCAGAGATTCCAAGCATACACCATCACACCTGAGTTCTGTAACCAAATAAGATATGTGCTGAACATATTGACTCAAGAAAGAAAGCTCTTAATGTTTGCAATTTATAATATGGCCAGCTTCAATGTTTGCAAACATGTCCTCATATAAAACTGTTATTTATTTTCTCAGATAATTCTTCATTATTCTTACAAAACTGATTTTAAATATAATAATTTGATAAAGAATTTCACATAAAATCATTCTCATGTGAATATATTCACTTGAATCCACCTTAGTGTCTCCTAAATAGAATGACTGTAAATGTATCTTGCAATTTGTGTAATGCATGAACTTAACATATAGAATTTTCTAGTTCTTCAGATTTAAAATACCAGGCTTGTTCATATCTCTGCCTTGTGTATTACTACAAACTAGAGATCAGTTTTTAAAAAAACAATATATATCTTGTCATCTTATTCTGTTTGCTTAGGTCAATGGTTAATAGCAACCATAGTCATAACAAATTCATAAACATGTTTCATCTCTAAATTCCATTTTTCTGAATTTTAACAGCTTTAGTCTCCCAGATAGAATATTCTGAAGTTCGCTTTCCATTTTCTCTAAAATTAGAGCAGCATCAAACATTCATGTGAGTTACTGAGCCTGACATCTAATTAACACAGTCTTTACAGGTTTAATGAGCAGTGATAAATTTCTATCCTTTCTTTGGCACATTTTAATTAGTTGTAATTATGAGTGGAGTGACCTGAAAAGATTGTTGTCCCACAGAATCACACTAAATTTGTATAATTTATATTTGCAGGGACAGAATGTGTTTTTACGACTTGAAAAACCAAAAGGTTATTTAAGCCATTATAGCTGTCATATAAAATACCCCATAAACCTCAGGTAACTAAAACGTTGGACATTCATATTTTACCAACATCCAGGGACATGCCTCATAAATCACATTTATCACAGATCATTCCTGCAGAGATTTGGCCTTTGCAAATTTTGTACAACCAGAACCCGGATACCCAGGTCCACTCATACCCATGTTATATTTCAATCTTCGTTATAAAGAACTTACTTATTTTTGTTGTATGTCTGATACCTGTGAGCTGTCCTGCAGATTCTAACATAAACTCTGGTGCTCTACAAGAAAATCACGTGCTCTTAAACCACTGAGAACACCTCTGGACCAAACTTTACCTTTTATTTTGTCAATAATAAAAACTATATTTTTTTGCCATTCATAACATAATTTAAATCACAAATTTCTAACTTTGCTAAGCATAAAATATGTTTCCATATAAGTGTTTTAAAGATATTAACTATGACTTAGGAGTGAAGTTACAAACATGGAAATTCTTTCCTTTATTTTTATTTTTTTTTTTTATTTTTTATTTTTTTCTTTTTAATTCTTTCTTTCTTTCTTTCTTTCTTTCTTTCTTTCTTTCTTTCTTTCTTTCTTTCTTTCTTTCTTTATTTTTGGTTTTTCGAGACAGGGTTTCTCTGTGGCTTTGGAGCCTGTCCTGGAACTAGCTCTTGTAGACCAGGCTGGTCTCGAACTCACAGAGAACACCTGCCTCTGCCTCCCGAGTGCTGGGATTAAAGGCGTGCGCCACCACCGCCCGGCTTTCTTTATTTTTTTTTTTTATAAAAAGTTTCCATCTCCTTTCCTCCTCCTCCCCCTTCCCTCCCCTCCCTTCCACCCATACCCCCACTCCCTCCGTCTCCAAGCCAAAGAGCCATCAGGTCTCCCTTCACTATGTTAAGTCCAAGGTCCTCCCAGCTCCCCCTAAGTCCAGGACGGTGAGCAACCAAACTGACAAGGCTCACAGTGAGCCCGTCCATGCTGTAGAGTTCAAGCTCATCGCCGTTGTCCTTGGTTTCTCAGTCCTCTTCCACCGTCAGCCACATTCAGAGAGTCCGGTTTGGTACCCTGTTCCATCAGTCCCATTCCAACTGAACTTGGTGGTCTCCCGTTAGATCTGTCCCACCGTCTCAATGGGTAAACGCACTCCTCACGGTCCTGACTTCCTTGCTCATGATCTCCCTCCTTTTGCTCCTCATCAGGACCTTGGGTACTCAGTCTGGTGCTCCTATGTGGGGCTCTGTCATTTTCTCCATCCAATGCCAGGTGAAGGTTCTATGGTGATATGCAAGATATTCATGAGTATGGCAATAGGATCTGGACATTTCTGGCACCCTCTCCTCAGCTGCCCAAGAAACTAGCTGGGGGCGTCTTCCTGGACACCTGGGAACCCCTCTAGAGTCAAGTCTCTGCCAACCCTAGAATGGCTCCCTTAAGTAAGATATATAATTCCTTGTTCCCATATCCACCCTTCCTATATCCCAACCATCCTATTCCCCCAAGCTCTTCCCATCTTCCACTTCACACTTTTCTATCCCCATCCCCCCATCCCCCATCCCACCCCACCCCCAAGTTCCACATATTGAACTCAATATTAGTAAGTATCAGTATAGTAATAAAATTATGGTTTTAACTTTTAGAAAAAGTATTAAGCATAAAAAGTAAAATTTTGAGGAATTTAAAACCAGTGCATAAACCCTGACATGTGCACACCAATCACACAAGAGAATACATGGAGATTTTTTGTATAGTTCTCATCCATTGTGACAGCAACTGGGAGTTCACTGAGGCCTCTGAGAAATGATACTTGTGGTGATGAAGTGATAAAATATTATTTCTCACGGTACTCTTGCTAAATTTATCAAAATAAAATTATAAAAATTTCGAATCTTTAATACTTAATACTACATATTAATCATCTGTAATTTCTCACTGTGAACAATAATTCTTACAAACAGTAAAAAGAAACTAGTTTGTAGTAGATTATTTTTAGAATCTTACACACAATCAAACAACATATGAATTATAATACTTTCTATAGTGGAAAGGCAAGTATTTTGTCCTTCTTTACCATTTTTTGCATTTATAATGGTTTTCTGTGTGACGTATAAATTAATACTTCAGTTCTCTAGCGTTCTGTCTACTGAACCCCTATTAATAGACATCTTTAGGATGATGTCATCTTCACAGAGAGTTATACTATCCTAATTCTCATAAGAGAGATGTAGAAAATTATCATCATACATATTATTTAAAAGATCTGCTAGTTATGTATCAAAAATTGTCAGGAAGTATGCATGTGTTACACTGATGAAGTACACCTTCAATAACTTCTATGACTTATAAAAACCTTTTGATTATTTTATGAGATGTAATGAATTTTACTATAAGAATACGGCTCAGTTTATTGCCTATTATACAAACTACATCTAAATTCTCCTATTCTATAAACTACATACAGATACAATACACACATACAATTATGTAGGATTATCTTGAGATTATTTGCAATGCTTAATTCAGTTGAGTCAACACAAATATAAATCATTTACAAGAGTTAATATTTTATGACTTCTATGGATGTATTAGAAAAGATAACACAAAGCTATGCCATAGTTTTTAGAATTTTGTGCTAACCCATAACCATTATGAATTACTGAAATCTAGCATACTAACAGTTAACAGTTAATGTGAATAGACCCATAGCAGTCACCCTTTACCCCCCCCCCCCCCACACACACACAGAGAAATACCAGTAGCCATTATTATGTTCGGTCACACATATCATGACTGCAAAAGCAATTGAGATTTTACTAAAAATGCCTAACTTTTTCTGTACTAAATTCACAACACATAGAAGCTGTAAGAAATAATGAACCAATCATTTTGATATGGTAGTTATTTGTATGACTTGTTATAGGAAACTAGATGTGAAGAAAATTATTAAATGATATTTTAAATCAAGCTACAATGTGTTCTCCAAAGGTTCCTTGAATACCATACTTGTCACAAGACAATTTTCAAACTCTTTCCATGTTCCTTTACTTTTATGTACTCACTTGGTAAAAACTTTAATAAAAACACCATGTCCTTAAGTATAAACACAAAAAACAAATTATCCTTGCAATGTTGCTTTCTTGATTCCACTGCCAATAGAAACTTAGCACATTTGTGGTAACCAAGGGCTTTTCTGACCAATTCCTGCCTGTCAACTGTCATTTACAATGGCTGTGGAATATCAGCTAACATCTGTGCAGCAACTTTTTTCTTAGGAAACTGCAGTAATAATACTTACGTATTACACAAGGGTGTTGTATGGTTTAGACAGAGTCACATTTTGAACACATAAAGCATTTCAGTTCTAAGGCAATATTGTAAACATACTACCCATTATCATTTCTGATCATATGGAATGGTACCCAAGGGGATAAGATATTTAGTTTTTAGAGTTTCACTCTTTGAACTTTATACCATTCAGCTCACTACATCCCCATAACCTTTTTTCTTTTTTCTTCTCTCTCTCTCTCTCTCTCTCTCTCTCTCTCTCTCTCTCTCTCTCTCTCTCTCTCTCTCTCTCTCTCTCTCTTTCTCTCTGTTGAGACAAGGTTTCTCTGTAACTTTTGAGCCTGTCCTGGAACTATTTCTTGTAGATCATGCTGACCTCAAACGCATAGAGATCTGTCTGTCTCTGCCTCCCGGCTGCTGGGATTTCCTGTGTGAACCACTACCATCCCCCAATTGCTGAAAAGTTTGATAAATAAAAAACTCATGTATTATCTATAGACGGGTATAATTTCTGCCTATTTTAGTATCTCCCTAATATTTTTTAAAGGATTTATATGGCTCTATGTGCCTCAGTCTGTGTTGGATAGGCAGGAGAAATTTTATGCTTTAGCAATTAGCATCAGAATTATTTTCTATGGAAAGCTGTTTGGGGTTATGTTTTAGACAATTTGTCCTGGACTGATACACTTTAGGTAAAAGGTAACAGTGAAACAGGCAGGATTAAATTAAAATAGAGGATGGAAGTCCATAGGGAAGTGGGAGAAAAATGTAGGATATATAATACTAAAGATCTTTTAAATTTTTCACCTACTATAAAACCTACTGTTGTTGAAATTTCCATGTACAAACACACACTATAAAAGATATTAAAATTGACAGCAATGCCCCTACTAAGTACTATACATTAACTCATATAATTCCCAGTGTCAGCATTGGGTTACTACCTTTGGTGTGTCATGCAATGAAGTCCCATAGCCCTTTATTTTTATACCTAGTTATCAATGATGTTGACTCACTTAAATGACTTGAAAATGAAATCCTATTGCCAAAACATAGCATACTTCAGCCATATAACATGGAGAAACCCAGGTGATATAGACTTGGAAGTTTTGTTCCTAATGGCTAACTTTCAAATTACTGGAAGATACATGGATGTTACTGGGGGGAGGAAATATTCTTCAGCTTTACAAAACTAAAATCTCTGCTATAGTAAAGACTAGTCAGGCAACATGTGACCACCACTGCAATATTGACATCCAAGAATATGGAAAATATTTTCATTTTTGGGTGTCTTCTTAAATTTCTTCCTTCAAATATTTAAGTTCTTATCATTCAGGTCTTCCACTTATTTGGTTAGAGTTACTCCAAGATATTTTATGTTATTTGTGACTGATGCAAAAGGTGATGTTTCTTTGATTTCTTTCTTAAGCCATTTATCATCTGTGTAAAGGAGGGCTACTGATATTTTTGAGAGAATCTTGTATCCTGCTATGTTACTGAAGGTGTTTATGAGTTGTAGAAATTGCTGGGTAGAATTTTTGGGGTGACTTATGAAAACTATCATATAATCAGCAAATAGTGAGTGTTTGACTTCTTTTTTTTTCAATTTGTGTCTCCTTAATCTTCTTTTGTTGTCTTATTACTCTAGCTAGAATCTCAAGTATTATATTGAACAAATATGGAGAGAATGGACAACCTTATCTTGTTTCTGATTTTACTGGGATAACTTTCAGTTTTTTTTTTCCATTTAGTTTGATGTTGGCTGTTGGCTTGCGCTATATAGCCTTTAGTATGTTTAGATATACTCCTTGTGTCCCTGTTCTGTCCAAGGCCATTATCAGGAATGGATGTTGTATTTTGAAAAAGGCTTTTTCAACATCTAATGAGATGATTATGTGTTTTTCCCCCAGTTTGGTTATATGGTAAATTACATTGACAGATTTTTGTTGAACCATCCCTATATCTCTGGGATGAAGTCGACTTGATCATGGTGGAAAATTTTTCTGATGTGTTCTTAGATTGGGTTTCCCAGTATTTTATTGAATTTTTTAGATAAATGTTCATGAGTGAGAATGGTCTGTCATTCACTTTCTTAGTAATGACTTTGTGTGGTTTGGGTATCCAGGTAATTTTAGCCTAATAAAACACGTTTGGCAATGTTCTTTGTGTTTCTATTGTGTGGAACAATTTGAGAAGTATTGGTATTAGTTCCTCTTTGAAAATAGTGCAGAATTCTGCACTGAAACCACCTGGCCCTGGGTTTTTTGTGGTTGGGAGACTTTTGATGACTGTTTCTATTTCTTTAGAAGGTATAGGTCTATTGAATTTGCTTATCTTTTCTTGATTTAACTTTGGTAAGTGATATTTGTCCAGAAAATTGTCCATGTTATTTAATTTTTCCAATTTTGTGGATTATAGGTTTTTGAATTATAACCTAATGATTCTCTATATTTCTTCTTTGTCTAGTGATTTGTCTCCCTTTTCATTTCTTTTAGTAGGGAGGTTACTTGTTTGTCCCCAGTTGCTCAGCCCAGAAGTAACCACAGAAAACTGTATTAATTAAATCACTGTTTGACCCATTAGCTCTAGCTTCTTATTGGCTAACTCTTACATATTAATTTATTTAAACACATTTCTATTAATCTGTGTATCTCCATGAGGCTGTTGCTTACCAGGAAATGTTCTGGTGTCTATTTTCAGTGGGGCTACATGGCTTCTCTCTCACTCCACCTCCTTTCTACCTGTATTCAGTTTAGTTTTTCCTGCCTAGGTCTGCTCTACCCTATCACAGGCCCAGAAGAGTTTCTTTATTAACCAATGGTATTCACAACATACAGAGGGGAATTCCACATCACCTCCCCTTTTCTGTTTAAATAAAAAGGAAGGTTTTAATTTTGACATAGTTAACTTACATATACAAATTAGGTATCAAGAAAAAATTACAGTTACAATATTTATATCTATTTTATCTTTTATCATAAGTAAGGAAAACTATATAATCACTATCTGCTCTTCAGTTCCATCAAAGGCTCCAAAAGGATATAATAATATTACCTAAGTAAACAGGAAATACATTGTAAGCAACTTCCAAAAATTCTAGAATTGACAGAAACATCTCGATACCTGGACAGTCACCCAAAGTTCTTCTGAAAAAAGAAAGGACACTCAGAACTTTGCTCTGAAGGTAAAGTCAGAAATATAATTCTCTGAATTAGTCGTATCTTCATAGAAGACTTTCACAGAGCTGGGAACCTGAATAATAGGATTTTACAACAGATATTCATAGATGGACCTCAGCACAAGTAGAAAGTCCAGTATCACAAGGACAACAGAATACCTATAATTTTCTTCTTCATAGAAACCATCACTTCGTGCTCTGGTAATCAGCACTTCAATCCATGCTCTCCTGAAAGAAAACAGGAATCACAAGACCGGGCTTCATTACCACACAGATGGGCTTCAGTCTATAGGCATAAATATTTGAAATAATCAGAAAAAATAGTCTGTTGAAGACTCTTATGAAATATGAAGACAAAGAGAGAGAGAGGCTGGGTAACATAGAATGAGCAAGAAAAGCAGAGTCTAGTAGAGACAGAGAAGAGAGGGGGAGAGAAAGAGGAGAGAGATTCTTCACTGTATTAGAGTGCCTGGAACACACAGCAGTGTCACAAGGTGGTGCTTCCAGCAAAGTAACTAATTTGGCACATTAGAGTTCAAAACGTTGCATGTTCTGGGGTTACATACCCCATGCAACCAGAGTATATGGAAACAATTAGTAAATAATTGGTTTTATATGTTATTACACTGAATTTGGAAGCTCATTTTCAGTTTTGATTTTTTTTCTTTATTTTCTTAGCTCTGAGGATCAAATTCAGGGCATTACATATGCAAGGCAAGTGTTTTACTAATTGCCTACATCCTCAACCCATCTCTAACTTTTTCTCAGCCACTGTATTATTTGAATTAATGTCTATGTTGTCCTGAGCACCCATGCCCGTAATCCTTTATAAAACGGAACAATGAAGTATCTGTACAAATGGTTACAAATAACATTAAAATGTAGGTGAATTTTTAAATGAGGGAGGCACCTAAGAATGAAAGCAAATTGAGGGTAAGATAAAAATGACATACAAGTCTCCTGACTGTCACTTACATTTCAGTGAACAAATATGATTTGATGATGTTATTGACAAATGTCTGACAATATTAACATTGAGTTTAATGAACTAGACATTTTATCAGGGGGATATTAAATCCGTGGACTATACAAACATCTGTACTTTGGTGATATAGAGGAAGACATGAAGGCACTGTATGAAATACTAAGGATATTTCTTACTTCTTGAAAATATTTAATTATGAGTGAGAATATTGATTATCTGAGTAGTAAATATTATAAAATATATTGATTAAAATTATCATATTTATGCTTATATTTGCATAATCATGTACCCTTTCTTTTTTTCTCATTTTTTATTAAAGATTTCCATCTCCTCCCCTCCTCTTCCCCCTTGCCTCCCCTCCCCTCTACCCATATCCCCACTCCCTCCCTCGCCAGGCCAAAGAGCCATCAGGGTTCCCTTAACTATGTTAAATCCAAGGTCCTCCCAACTCCCCCTAAGTCCAGGAAGGTGAGCAACCAAACTGACAAGGCTCACAGTGAGCCAGTCCATGCTGTAGAGTTCAAGCTCATCGCCGTAGTCCTTGGTTTCTCAATCCTCCTCCACCATCAGCCACATTCAGAGAGTCTGGTTTGGTTGCATGTTCCATCAGTCCCATTCCAACTGGACTTGGTGATCTCCCGTTAGTTCTGTCCCACTGTCTCAATGGGTGAACACACCCCTCATGGTCTCATATGCCTATAAAATTGGTAATCACAATGTTTTCAAGCATATTCCTAAGCTATAGTTCATACTACATAGGGATATTTTCAAAAGGGACATTACAACTTCTGTATCAAATTTAAGTTTCTGCCTTTATTAAGTATTAAATGACTTGCAAACACTGTCAGCCCAAGTGACACGATTACTCATAAAATCTATAGAGTAATATAAACCACAGTAATGACAATGAAGAACCTCTGAAGGGTAAGTCAGGGTAACCCATATTACTCCCTAAACAATATAAACTAATGATACAGCCTTCTTTATTGTGTCTGAGGGTGAGTATCGAACCCCATTTACAGAAGTAGTCTCATACTTATCACATAAGACTTGGATGATTTGAGCTAAATCTAACCTGAAAGCCTCCTTCCTAAAGCCCACTTCCCAGAGTGCCAGAAATTAGGAGGCAAGCTGTCTAGGATGGAAAGAGATTAATAGTTCTACCTATTTGCATAACCTATGGACCACAAATATCACAAGCATATGACAAGACATCCATAAATATGTAATAAGTGACATTCATGTGTTGGTGATAATCAAGAGCTTTCTTTTCTAACTGAAATTAAGGCCCACTCAGTAGGAGGGAAATCATCCCTGGTACTAGAAACACAGACAACCTCCCATAGGCCATGAGACCATGGGCCTTAAAAAGAATATGCCACTGCCACTTTGATAGTCTAGCACAATTCCTTACTACATTGTAAATCATATCTTCACAAACAGATTAAGTGTAGCTACCAGCTTTCATCAAATAAGCACATCTCTATAGTAAATGAAGATAGTCAAAGAAAATCAAACCTGTGCACAATGTATAGATCAATATGTTATGGGGACCCCAGCCCCAGTGGATGCATCTGTATCACAGCTTCTGCATCTATTGCTCAGGAAACATCATGGGAAAGGGGGTGGAAAGAGTGTAGTGGCAAGAATACAAGAAAGTCTGTTGTGAATCTTTTTATCCTAGAAACTGTTGCATAAGAAATGCCAGAAAAAAATGACAATTTCATTATAAATCCTAATGTAGTAGGGGGAAGTTTCATGGGATTCTACCCCTTGGCAAAAAACTATAGGCAGCTAATGATTGTGAAAAGAGGAAAAATTAGAGATGAGCCTCCTTATCGGTGCCTAATACAAGGTGATCAACCTTAAAACCATACACATACAACAGCAAAATAAACTCAAAGGTTACATTTCTATATTTTACATATACATCAAATTATATACATATATATGCATATATGTATAACAAAATATAAAGAGGCTATCAACTTGAGAATTAAAAAATAATAGAAAGAAAAAGAAGAGGAAGGTAATATAATTTTATTTTAATGAAAAATGTGTAAAACATAAATTAATTTCAAAACATTTTAGAATAATAGCACCATTATATAACTTTTTTAATCTTTGAAAAATCATATAAAATATATTCAGAGTATTTTTAGAAAAATATATTTTCATAAATTCTGGATTGATGCAATATTTTAATCATGAATCATTTCAAACATACACATATCTATTTTTCTTTTCTAAAATTAAGAATCTTATATTTCCTAATCTTAATAGTTTAATGTTTAGAGTATCTCTTTAATGTTTAGGGTATATCCCTTTTACTTAATTTGAATTGCTCTAAACATACACCAATTTTTCAGTTGCTATAATTTTAAACAGGTGACACCAACACATTCCCAAATTAAATGTGAATTTTTGAAAAGAAAATCAATTGTATTTCCTGTATTTTATAATTAACCAGAAATACATTCGTTGGATTAGGGACTGCATATGAATACAAAATACAATATAGTTCAAAATAGAATAGCTGGTGTCATAGCTATGGAAATTTAATATTAACAACAGGTAAATTTTCTGCAATAATTTAATCATCACCTATATTATACTTAGGGAAAATGTGTCACTGCAGAACTCATCTGGACGATTCAGAGTCTCACAGGAACACGCATCAGGGGCATTTGACTCACATTTTACAATTTCATTATCAGATTTCCATATCTGAAAATTTAATTTTAACTCTACTTCTACCATGCTCTAACTTATTATCACTGATCTAAATCTGTGAAAAAATAGAGATTATGCCCCAGGCTCGCGATGATGACTTCCTCTAAAATGGTTTGTGATCAATACCACTTACCAGTCACTCAGCGTATCTGCTGAAAATGGACAATCTGGACGGGGCGCTGCACTGAGAATCCTTTTGGAAAGAAAACCAGGAACACTTGGTTCAGCACTCTTCAAGACTAGGGATGTGACTCATGGCTGGCAATGGTGTAGTCGTACATGATAAACTGCAGCCTGAAGGCCAATCACTGTCTGCAGCTTTCTTTCACAGAAAAACTCACAGGAGGAGTGGTGCTTTACCTGCACTTGTGGTGGGAAAAGGCAGAAGTAGATTCGATCCTGACACACCTCGTGTGTATGGCACTCAAGTTTCATGGCCCATTATGCTGAGCTTTATGTTCTTGGGAGAGAATATCTGACAAAAATGGCTTGAAGGATGAAAGATTTGTTTGGATCTGTAGTTTCATGAATTTCCTTCTGTAATTCTCAGTTCTGTTGAAGATGATGTAAGGAAATCATGGTGGCAAGTGCTATTGCCTGACTGGTGACAGCAAGAGAATAAGGAACTGAAGAACAGATAACTTTCAAAGGCACTACCACGGTAACCTATTTCCTCCAACTAAATCCCATAGCCTATATATTTGGTTGTGAGCCTAGCCTTTAACGGCTGAGCCATCTCTCCAGCCTGACCCTGTAACCTATATTTGTCACCCCTGCCAATACAACAGCACCATCTTGGACCAAGTGTTGCATGCATTTGTTGCCAAAGGCACTTCATTTTCACATCAAGACACCCATTAATGAAATTTGACAGTACTATCATTGCATATCTGAGTGCTACCATTATAAGTTGAAGGTTTGTGATGAAACTACATGAAATACAGAGCATGAAAGGTTATCAGTGTATCTTTTTGGTAAAAGGGCTGGTCAATACAACCCCTAGCCATGCTTTTCAAAAACAATGATGTGTCTTCTACACTGAGAAGTTCATATTTTACTCCAAGGCAGGCCATGAGACTCCATTTCATGGAATATGACACTTTATATAACTCTACAACAAAGCCCTATAACTCACTGCACATTGTATCTTTAGAAAGATATTGATGTTTGTGCATACAAAAGAACAATTAGAAGAAATAGCATGGCTGTTTCCAGAAGTTATTGTTCTTTAAATATTATTATAGTGACAAGGAAATAAGGACAGAGGTGCAACATGTTGTTTAGAAGCTCTGTGTTCAAGGTCAGTTCAATCCATTGTATCTTTGTGCTTGGAAGACACTCAGACTCTACAGAATTTCTGAAGACAGGAATGGCGATTATCATACACTGTGGCTAAGAATAAAATTGCAAACATACTTGCTGTCATTCTTGAGCAACTATACTGAGCAACTCAAAATATCTCATTCTGATATTGAAGTTGAAGTTAATATCAAGTATGTTGTCATTGCCATTTACTTATTCACTCACTGTATTTAATAAATAATCCTTTCCCTTAGGGCTAGAATGATGTAGTTTATCACTTAATTACAGCATTACAGGATAAGTGGGATATGTGATTTGCCTTTAATAATCACCATGAGAACACAGCTTGTTTTCATTGATTTCTCAAGTTCTCACAATTACAGGGAAGACAGAGTCCTTTCTGCAGATGAAAGCACTCACAAATCTCACCCGCATTATTCACCTGTAATTGTTAGGGGATTTCAGGTATTGCCATTTGGGGTTTGGTAAGGCAACTTACTCATTTTCACGGACCAAAAGTGCATTAGGTGCTTCGTGCTGAGTAGTATGTAGTAATGGGGACAGAACACAATAATTCACTTAGTAGATGATAATGATATGAACTAAGATTACCTTAATACTAAAAGAGAAACATATACTTTAGAGACTTCTGGACTAGCAAGACAGATAGAGTGAGAGACTGGCTTCCTTGTTAAAAAAAAGCTCAGTTGTGACAATATGTACTTCTGTTTTCCATGGAATACTGGACAAAGTATAAGGGTGACAAAATTTAAATATTCACTGTAATAAAATAAACACAGTACATTTACAAATTTACTTCTTCTTCTATAAATTCCTAAAAGAAAGCAGAGCGGTGAGAAAAGATACACCTGCATTACCTTACAATGCCTTAATTCTTAGTCATACCTTTGTCTCCACTTCTACAACCATTCCCTGGAAATATACCAGCCATGCAGCACAGAGAGGCAGGTAGGAAATATTCACTCTCCCGTGTTCCCTCCAAATCCAATCCCCAAGTCTCAATCCCAGCTCTGTAGCAGTCTACTTGCTGTGTGGTTTTTCTCCTCTCTATTAGCCCCAATTCTCAGGAGACTACACATATTTTCTTAAAACATACGTTCTTCATTTTTTGTCGATCTCTTAAGCCCCACTAAACCCATCTGGCCAACCACCATTCCTAAGTGTCAGCTTCTGATACCTAAAAACACATTCTACCCTAGACTGTCAGTGAACATACTCAGCAGAATCTCAAAAGCATTTCCAACAAGGCGACCCAATGCCGTGACACTCCCTCAAGTGCGAAAGAATGCAATAGAAACCAATTAAAAGAACACCCACCTAAAACAGACCAGACCAGATATCAGCCCTGAGAATTACAATCATCTCAAACCCATCTGCCTAGATCACAGCAAAAACAAAAGAAAATAACGCATGTGTGCGTGCGCGCGCATACACACACATACACACCACACAACACAACACACACAATCTCAACAGCAAGGATAATATGGCTCAATTAGAGCACAACAACCATACTACAGTCCTCTCCAAGAAAGGCAATACAGTAGAAACACAAGAGAAGAACTTCAAAATAGCCTTTATGAATATATTAGAGGTCCTTAAAGAGAAATAAATAATTCCATTAATAACATCTATAAAAATACAAGGAAATGAGAAAATCCATTGCTGAAATCTATGAAAATATACAACAGTGTAATGAAATGAACAAAAACATTTAAGACATGAAAGTGGAAAAGAATGTATAGAAAAAGCCCAAAATAAAGGAAAACTGGACATGAAAAATAAAGGAACTTGAACAAAAACCTTAAAGGCAACACCAACAGACTGAAAGAAATGGATGAAAGAATGTCAGGCAATGAAGATAATGTAGAAGAAATGGAAATGTTAGTCAAAGAAAACATTAAATCTAAAAACATATAATAATCCAGGCACAAAATATCTAGAAGATCTGGGACATAATAAAAATTCAAATCATATGAATAACAAGAACAAAGAAAGGAGGGCAAACCCATGTCAAAGATGCAAAAAATATTTTTAACAAATTAATGCAAAAAGTTCCTAAATCTAAAGGAGGAGATGCCCATCAAGGTACAAGTAGCATACCAAACACAAAATAGGTTGACCCAGAAAAGAAATTCTTTCTGAATATAAATAATCAAAACAGTGAACATAGAGAGCAAAGAAAGAATATTAAAAGCTGAAATGTAAAAAGCCATTAATATATAAATGTAAAACTATTATAATACAACACTTGACATTTCCAAGGAGACATTAAAAGATAGAAGGGTCTGGATACATATTACCAGGCTCAAAAAGATGAGAAAAGCCACTCAGACTACTCTAGCAGGAAAAACTTTCTAATACAATAGGTGGAGAAAATAAGACATTCCATGATGAAAGTAAATTTAAGTAATGTATTTCTACAAATCCAAATCAACAGAAGGTACTAAAAGGAAAACATTAAACTGAGGATATTAACCACAAACAAGAAAATACAAAAATAATTAGTATCAGGCCAGAAAATAGTAACGGGGCAACAAAACACACCACACCACAATAGCAAAATACTGGGAATCAACAATACTACTCTAATAAATTTCAAACCCAGTGGTCTTAATTCTCCATTAAAAAGTCACAAACTAACAGAGTGCACAGAAAAGCAGGATTCATTTTTTTCTGCTGCAACCATGAAACATCTCTTAACATTCAAGATAGATATTACCCCAGGGCCAAAGGATAGAAAAAGATATTCTAAGAAATATGCTAAGAAGTAAGCTGAAATAATCCCTTTGATATCTGACAACAGACTTCAAACTGAAACTAATCAGAATAGATATGGAAGGACACTACATACTAATGAAAGGAAAAGTCCACCTAGAGGATAGTTCAATTCTTAATGTCTATGCAGCAAACACAAGGGCCTCTAAGTTCTTAAAAGAATTGATGCTACATATTAAATCACATATTCGTACAGTGGGTTAGTTTAATACCCCCTTTCATCAATAGACAAATCATCCAAACTATGACTAAGTAGAGAAACTCTAGAGCTAATAAACAAAGTTGATCTAACAGATCTTTACAGAATATTTTGCACAAATAATTCTTCTCAGTACCTCATGGAACTTCCACCAGAATTGAACACATAATCAGACTTGAAGAAAGTCTCAAGAGATATAAAAACACTGAGCTAATTCCCTGAATTTTTTAGAGATATCAAGAACAACTGAAACAACAGAGAGTTCAAATAGTCATAGAAACTGAAAAAACCTCACCTGTATTAAATGGGTCAATAAAAAAGATTAAAAAAAAATCTCTTTAGGATTAAATGAAGATGAAAACACAGCATATCTGAACTCTTGGGACACAATGAAGATGCTTACAACAGACAAGTTTATAGCATGAAGGACATACTTAGTTTTGAATAAAAACAACGAAAATATTTTAGTAACTTCACAACACATATGAAAGCTCTAGAACAAACAGAATAAAAATACTGAAAAGTAGTAGATGGCTAGAAATATTCAAACTCAGGACTGAAATCAATATAATAGAAACAGCAACCACAATAAAAACTACAAAGTATCAGGGAAAAACAAACGATGTGCTTCTTTGAGATAAACAATAATATTGACAAGCCTTTAGCTAAATCATCTAAAAGTCAGAGAGAGACAACCCAAGTTAACAAAATTAGAGATCAAAAATGGTGCATAAGAGAAGACATTTAGAAAATCTTGTAAACACATACTTTTAAAAAATCTGCATTCTACCAAGGTGGAAAATATAAAGGAATTGGATGATTTTCTAAATATATATAACATACCAAAGTTAGTCAATTTATTTAGACCCCTAACTCCTAAATAACTAGAACCATGAACTAAAATTATTCTGCCTTCACAAAGGAAAAAAAACAGGTGGAGAGGAATTTTGCACAGAATTCTACCAGACTTTCCAAGAAAATAAATGTGAATTCTCCTTAAATTATTCCATAAATTATATAGAGAAGGAATGATAGCAAGCAAATAAAAAAAGATAATCTATTGTAATAAAAAGTAAATAGGCTTCAACCCCCAAAATGCAAGGATTATTTAACACATAAATTGCTAAATTCAATACTCTGTACAAACAAACTGGAAGATAAACACCACATAAGCATCCCATTAGTAACAGAAAAGCTCTTTTTAAAAATTTCCAAAACCACTCCATGACAGAAGTCCTGGAAACAGTAAATGTGATCCTTATAGCCAACATCAACCTATATATAGAGAAACTAAAATCATTTCTCCTAAGCAAGAACAAAACAATGTTGTTCACTTTCTCCAAACCAGTTTGGAATAGTACTTGAAGTCATAGCTGGAGCAATAAGAGAACTGAAGGAGATCAAAATTATACAAATTTGAAATTAAGTCAAATTATCCTTATTTGCAGATATTATAACAGAATACATAAGTGACCCTAAAAATTTTACTAAGGATCCATACAGCTGATATGTTTTCAGCAAAGTAGCTTAATACAAAATAAAATCACAAATATCAGTAGTTTTACCATATACAAATGACAAATTGACTGCAATTTTTTACAACTGCCTCAAATAGTATAAAATATCTTGGGATAACTAAGGAAGAAAGTGAAAGATTTGTATGTTAAGACACTTAAGACATTGAAGAAAGAAATTGAAGGCAATATAAGAAGATGGAAATAATCTTATATGCACATAGATCGTACAGTAAAAATGTCCATCCGGAGAGAAACAATTTACAATTTCAATGAAATTCCCATCAAAATTTCAACAAACTTTTTCACAGAACTTGTAAATTTCAGCTTCATGTGTAGCTAAAACCATCTTAAATAATAAAAGAACTGTTGGAGCTATCACTACCCCCACCTCAAATTATACTATAAAACTATAGCTATAAAAGCAGCATGGTATTGTTACAAAACAGAAACTGAATGTAATACACACCCATGGAGAGCAAATATTTGGTAAAGAAGCCAGAAATACACACTGGGAAAATGACAGAACTTTTAAGAAATGGTGTTGGCCAATCTGGATGACTACATGTAAAATAAAGCAAATAGATTCATATTTTCTTCCTGCACAAAATTCAATCCAAATTCAACAAAATCTCCATGTAAAATCAGATACACTGAATCTAATAGAAGAGATAATGAGGTGTAGTGTTGAACTCATTGATATAAGAAAAGACTTTCTGAACTGAACACTGTAGTGATGAGAGTGGCGGGCCGCTTCCCACTACCTGGCTAGCTTTACCCGAAATAAATGGAATGGAAACTTTATTTTTTTAAACACTGCTTGACCCATTAGCTCTAGCCTCTTACTGGCTAACTCTCACATCTTGATTAACCCATTTCTAATAATCTGTGTAGCACCATGAGGTGGTGGCTTACCGGGAAGGATCTTAGCCTACATCTGTCTCTGGCATCTGACTCACTTCCCTTCTTTCCAGCATTCTGTTCTGTCTACTCTTCCCACCTATGTTCTGACCTATCAGGCCAAGCAGTTTCTTTATTAATTAACCAATGAAAACAACACATAGAAAGAAGACCCTCCCACATCAAACACAAGTAGTGTAGACCCTAAGATCAACAACCAATAAATGAGACCATATGAAAATGAAAAGCTTCTGTACAGCAACAAACACCATTATTTTGATAATGCAAAATAATACAGAATAGAATTTTTTTACCAACTACATATCTAATAGAGATCTAATATTAAATAGATGTCAAATATTTATGTAACTACAAAAACTGAATATCAAGAAACAACTGGATTTAAAATTGGAGAACAGATATAAACACAGAGGTCTCAAAAGAAAATCAAATAACTTAGAAACACATAAGGAAATTTTCAACATCTTTAGCCATTAGGGAAATGGATATTAAAGGTACTTTGAAATTTCATCTTACTCCCATGAGAATGGCTAAGATCTATAAAATGTGTAGTGCTATCTAGGATGTGGAGTAAGGGGAACACTCATCTATTACTGTTGGGTGTGCAAACTTGTACAACCATTAAAAAAATCTGTTTGACAGTTCCACAGAAAGATGGGAATCAGTTTATCTGAAGATACAGCTAGGCTATTCCTATGAATATACCCAAAGGATGCTCCATCTAATTACAGTATCACTTTCTCAATCATATTTATAGCTGTTCTATTAGTAATATTCTGGGATTTGAAATAAAGTAGATGCCTATCAATGGTAGAATAATTAAAGAAAATGTAATCCATTTACACAATGGACTATTTCTCAGCCTTTAAAAATAAAATACAACTCATAGAAAAATGGATGGGGCTAGAAAAATTTGTGATAACTATTGCGATAACTTAGATTCAGGAAAGGAAACATGTTATGTATTAGCTTATATATAGATGTTAGTTGTCTTTAGTAAGTAAGCTCTAGTTAGTATAACCAGAGACAGTATGTTGAAGGGTGCCACTTGTTTGTTTCCTGGATGCCCAGACTCCTGAAATAATCACAAAGAAACTATATTATTTGCAATAATGTTTGATCAATAGCTTTACCATATTGCTAGCTAGCTTTTACATCTAGGATTAACATATTTCTATTATTTTATATTTTACCATGAGGCTTATGGTCTACCTTCAAGGTTCCATCTGGCAGCTTGTGTCTTTCCCCTTTGGTGGCTTCATGGGATCTGCCTGACTCTACCATCTTTCTCTCATATCCCCACTAGGCCTCAGGGAAGGGCCCAGACATTGGGTATTTTCTTTGCCTTTGGTGGTATCAGGAGTCAAGAATGTCAAACTTGACTCTGGCTACAGATGAGCCACAGATCCAGACATGGTTCTACTCTACAACCCTGGCTCAGTTGTCACCATAATCCCAGGTGTCAGCACGGTTCCTCCAGACTAGTATGGCCCCAGAAACAGCATGACCCTCAGACACAAACATGGACTCTGGGTGTCTGACCAGACCCTGGTCATCTACCCTGTCTTCAGTAGTTACTGAAGTCATGGATACCAGTGTAGACCCTGGGTGTTGCAGGCCCACGAACTCAGTACTATGGTAAAAGCACCATCTCATGTATCATCACCATCTCACTTATCTGGTGGTATTTATGAAAAAATAAAAAAATAACATGAAAAAGTGAAGAAAAGAGCCTTGAAAATAAGACCAAATGTTGGGACATCAGTTCACTAGTGATATATTAAGTATTTGTGAGGTATTGAGTTGACACCAAGCACCAATAAGAAAACAGAAGTAATGCTAGGAAACTTAGAGTCTGTGATGTTATTGACTACGCTTTATATTTCTAAAACAGACATTATGTTCTGACGATGGATAACTTTAAATTACTGTTGAGTAAGAAAACTGTCTTTAGCGCTCAATTCTCTTGTTGTAATCCTTGCCATGTATTAGTTTTTTTTAAGTGAAGCTTTATGTAAAATATACAACTTTTAAAAGTTCACCTAATTTTATTGTTTTTATTCATTGTACCCAAAATTGCCATATTGCCAATTAAAATCTTAATTCATTGAGAAGACTGAACCATGGAAAACATTCCTTTCAACACTGGTCTTGCTCTAATAAGTGAGAAAAGGCTTTTACACTTACAGGTTATATTCATCTCAGTGCTTTTAGCAACTTTGGAAAAGACAGAATCAGTGCTGGGAACTGCACTTCTAATGTAAACTGTGTGATTTACTATCTTGAGACTGACCTAAATAAAGTTTTAAGCTCAGATTTAAAATCACAGCTTCTATTTTTCTCAGGTGTTCAATTAGATGGTCTATTTCCACTTTTTGTAGCTTTCCTGACAAATACTTTCCTGTAGTCAAAGTTTATTTATATATGTAGCTTGAATACAAAGCTAAACATTGAAACACCATTTTATATCATATAAAAGAAAGCAAATACGCAAAAGAAATCAATATTTTTCATTTACATCAAATTACATATAATATATACAAGTGCATGCATGCACATATACATAAATAATTTGAACTGTTAAATCACTTGAGCTGATAATGTTCTTCCCAAGACATTTCTACAACAAACAAACAAACAAAACCCCCAACCAAACAAAAAACTTGAACCCAGTATGAGAAATTCCCTTGAGGTTGTCAGGATTACTGAAGGAACTCCCTAAACAATCTAGGCTATTGTTACTCTTGATTGCCTCCTAGAGGTCAAACAGAAGGTCCTATTGCCATAGATACCACACCAGTTTGGACATAAGACTCAGAGGATTTTAGTTGGATCTGACTTGGAAGCTGCCTTTCTAAAGTCTAACTTTCATAGTCCCAGAAGATTTTAAACAAGTTTTCAATGGAGGTAAGCAACTGATAATGTGAATCCTAATAAGCAACAACAACCCCTATGGTAATATATCCTTTAGCACAATAATGACACTCATATTTGGGTGGTAACCAAGAGCTGTATAATTGGATCTAAGGTACACTCAATCGAAGGAGAAAAATGCCTGGTAGTAGAAACTTAGCTACCTAACAGGGTCTCATTTGTCACAGATCATATAAGATAAACTACTATTATTACGTTACTAGATGAACATCATTTCTTGGCATTATAGTTAATTATTGTCCTTTCTCACAGATTAGTGTGGCTCCAAAGTTTCACCAAAGAAGCTTCTCTTTGCATCAGACCTCACCACAGAAAACTACAACTACTCAAAAGTGCAGAGTACAACTGGTTTGGGGGTTCCCAGCTCCAATTGAAATGTCTACAGAATATCTCCAATATTTATGGCTCAAGGAAGATCACAGAAGAGGAGCCAAAAGATTGTAAAGGCCAGAGAAAGAGAAACTCTGCTGTGAGATCATGTCTCTTAGAAATGGCACAGGAGCTTCAACTATGATGCATCAAAATGGTTACCTATAAAATATCAAAAAAGAGATAACACCAAGAGATCTGAGAACATAGGAAAGAAATATCATGGAACCTCACCCACAGACAAAAAACTAGAGGTAACTAAGAAATGCTGTCAGCAGGAGAAATAGTCATCCCAGGAATGAGCTTCCTCAATGGTTTTCCATATTAACTGTTCATCCCTGAAATTGTATCATTAAATGTATTCAATAACTTAGCAGATTATGATTACACATACAGAACAGGAACCAAAATAAGAATCAAGAATTTAAGAAGCAGATGGGGTACAGTAGAGGAACTAGAGGGAGAAAGGATAATGGGGGAAATTTACTTGTAATGTTGCTGCTATGCACTCAAAATATTATATTTGGGATTAAAATAACTAAGAGCAAAATATTAATATATGATGTGTCTTATATAAATTATCGCTGAAGACAATGTAAATAATCCAAACACCAGTTATATTATTCATTAAATGAAAGTTTTATTTTTTATTTCATTAGTATTAATAACTGGATAGCTAATATATTGTTGATGTACCCAAGTACCACAACTGTAATGCTGTAATGACTTAAATTAGCACGATTTGATTATCCGCCTCTTTTGTAAGTTAAAATCCAGATCTGACTATCTGGGGTCATTCATGGTTTCTGTTGACTATGTTGACTATGTATAGGTTCTAAAAAAGCATCCATTTTGCCTTGTACTCCAGGCACTACTCACACTACTTCCTCATGTCCCATTCCTCTATCCTACGTCCTCCCTTTTCAGAGTCAGCAATCCTGTGGGTTTTTTTTTTTTCTGTGCCTTCCCCCACATGCACATAGCTCTCTGTTTCTTGATCCTTTTCTGCCTTGCTTTTACTCGGATTTGTCCTAACCGACCACTCACTGTCAAGTTTACAAAGCCTAGAGTTATTGGGAATGAAAGTCTCCATGAAGGAACTAACTAGTTCAGGTTGCTATGTGTTCAAGTCTGCGTGGGGTTCCTTGATGGTCAGTTGACATACCAGGGATGAGGCCCCTGTGTGGTGTACCATTTCTCAATCAGGTGGCCTTGGGCTCTGAATGGAAGCTAAATCCGACTCTGTGAAGGAGAAAGCAGGTAGCATTTCTCTGAGGGTTCTGCTTTAAATTCCTGCCCTGACTTACTTGTAAACTGAAATTAACTATTTCCTCCTCTAAGTTTCTTTTGGTTAGGGTGTTTTATCATGCTACAGAATTGAAACTAAAGTAGGTCTTAAATATTGCATAGCACCTATAAAGACAACAAAAGCCTGTTTCTGCTCCAGTTCAACCAACTTGCAAATAATTGTCTTTTAACGCATTGCCTGTTTGTCATTGATATAACCTAGTAACAGGTTCCTGAGGTTAGTACAAGTACATATTCAGAGGGACATATTTCTGCCAAGTAGCCTTTATTTTATTTTAAGGATTTCTGACATTAGATTATTTTGTTCAGGCAAAGTAACAGCTAGCCATCATTGATGGATGCGGGTCTTCTATCAATCTGTTGATTTCATTAGTTAATTAATAAAGAAAACTGCTTGGCCTAATAGGTTAGAACATAGGTGGATGGAGTAGACAGAACAGGAAGAAGGAAGTGAGATAGATGGCTCAGACAATTGCCCCGCCTCTCCTCTCTGGGTCAGATGCCATGAAGCCAGCCACTAGGTCAGACATGCTGAATCTTTCCCAGTAAGACACCATTTGTGGTGTTACACAGATTATTAGATATGGGTTAGTCAAGATGTGAGTAAGCGGCTGAAACTAATTGGCCAGGCAGTGTTTAAATGAATACAGTTTGTGTGTTGTTATTTCAGGTAAAGCTAGCCGGGTGGCCAGGAGCCGAGTGGCGGGATGCAGCCCCACCGCTCCCTCTACACATCAGTATTTCTTTCTGTTGTTAGGAATTTTTTTTTAATTTTTCTTTCTTCTTCTGTGCAACCAACCACAGAGAGTCAAGTAGCAAAATATTCTTTGATGGAACAAGAAAGAATGTGTAAAAAGTTGGGGAATGAATGAAAAGGAATCTCAGTGTTATCACAATAGATCCACATCAATTCATTTTCAAATTAATTTATCAGTGACTATGACATTTAAGTAATAGATATTTTGAAGTATATTTGCTTTTAGAAGAACGACATAAGATACATATCAAGTCCATATAGTGTCTTTATTAGCAAAGTATTAATTTAGATCTAGGACAGGGTCTGAAACTGACAAGAATGTACTTTGGGTAATGAAAGTATTATATTGATAGGGTAATTTATTTCAAATTATCATTAAACTGGTCTTAGATAATTACATGGCTTAATAAGCTGTTGTAATCAAGAATAGAGCAATTATAGATACAGTGTTACCAGAATATGAGCACATACAGGCAATGAGCCCTCTAATTCTGGGAAACTGGGGTTTTAAGATCCCTTGGGCATTCTCTGAGAACATCTCTATAAACCAACATAAGTGCAGAAAGAAAACCCTTACAAAATATAGAAAACACTTTTTTTTGCCTTAGCTGGCATACCCATCTATAGAATGTCTCTAGTCTCCGGAAATGCAATACTATCCTGTCTCAGTTTTCACCTATAAGATGGTAGCAAACCAGAGTTATTATAATGGTTTAAATTCAGTAACATATAGAGAAAATCTACAGCTGTATTGCATCTTAAATTTAGCTTTTTTTGTGCTCCTCATCTCAGGAATCCACCATGCACACCTCTGTATTCTCTACCATTTCATTTATAGTAGAATATTTCTAACTTCTGATTATAATTTCTTATTGTATTGTACTCTGGAACACTATGGCCTTAACTATTCCCAAAGTCCACTTATATATGCAGAAAGACATTTATCCACATAGAACACTCTCCTGGTATATTACCTACTGAATAAACAAGGGTCTCATTGAACATGTTTTTACAGCATGATGCCAAGACAATGATAATGTCACAGAACATAGATAGAGGTCCTTCTAAGACAAGAATCTGTAATATATAACTTTTCCACAAGAGGCAGATTCAATGCTTGTTCTAAGAATGTCATCATATATTAGCATTGTAATGGTAGTTTAACAAATCCTCCTGATTTATTAACAAGTATATAAACAAATCAATAAAAGACTAATTCTCAAAGAAATATCTCAAAATCATAATCAAATTTATAAAATGCATTTCAGAAAGATTCTATAAGGAAAACAAGGTGTACAGGTGTTTAAATTGTGAAGTAAAGGAAATATTATTCTGAAATATATCTAGCCAAGCAGCATTTTCTACTTTATAGCTACCAAAAAAACCAAACAAAAAGCAAATACCATTAAAAACAAATTCCAAAAGAAATAACAACAATTAAGAACTGCAGAGATTCCAGCATGTGAGAGACTTGCCTGCAAGCCTGACAACCACAGCTGCCACCCACTGGATTCTGTTTTCGTAGATCAATTCTGCAACCAAACCCCACCCACCTCGTCCTCTTCTCTGTGGTCAGCCATTCCTTTGCAACTGCGGCAGACTGCATAGGCACATATACAGCCCACTCCAGTTGGAAGAAGAGTAGGATATACTGAATCTGGCACCCAAACACCCACTAACCTCAGCTGAGACACCCTCCTGGACCTGAAGACCTTCCATCATCAGAATTCTTGGCCAGTGTAAGAATGTATTCAATAATAAAAAAAACAATATGGCACTGATAGAAGCAAGCAATCCCATGACAGCAATAACTGAATATTCCAATGTAGTTGAAGCACAAGAAAATGACCTTAAAATAACATTATGAAGTTGATAGATACACTAAAGATGAAATAAAAATTCCCTTAATGCAATTAAGGGAAGAACAAACAAAAAGTAGAAGAAACCAATAAACCTCTTAAAGAAAGCAAAGAAGACTAGGAAAAAACATCAAACAGTTGAAGGAAATAGTTCAAAACTTGAAAATTGAAATGAAAGCAATAAAGAAAACACAGAGTGAATTCTGGACTTGAAGAGTCTGGGTAAGTAAACAGGAACTACAGATACAATCATCACCAACAGAATATAAGAGATGTAATAGAGAATCTTAGGCATTGAAGATACAGTAGAGGAAATAGATTTATCAGTCAAAGAAAACGTTAAATCCAAAAAAAAATTCTAACACAAAACATCCAGGAAATCTGAGATACCATGAAAAAATGAAACCTAAGAGTAAAAGGAATATAAGGAGAAGAATTGCAGATCAAAGGCACAGAAAATAAAATATATTCAACAAAAATCGGAAACTTTCTGAATCTAAAGGAAGACATGAATAGAAAAGTCCAAGAAGTTTACAGAATCAAATAGACTGGACACACAAAAAGAACTCTAACCACATAATAATCAAAACACTAAAAATACAGAATAAAAAAGAATATGAAGAGTTCCAAAGGGAAAGGAGCAAGTAAGATATAAAAGCAGACCTATCAGAATTACACCGAAGTTCTCAATGAAAATTCTAAAATCTAGAAAGGCCTGGAGAGTCAAAATGGATACAAAAACAGAATCCATCTCTCTTTTATATAGAAATCAAACCTGAACATCAAGGACAGATATTGCGTCGGAGTAAAAGGTTGAGAAAAGATTTCCCAATCAAATGGATATAAGAAGCAAACTGGTATAACTATCCTAATATCTAACAATATAAACATCAAACTACAATTAATCAAAAGATATAGAGGATATTTCATAGTCATCAAAGAAAAAATCCTTTAAGATGAAGTCTCATTCCTGAGCACATATGCTCTAAATACAAGGACACCCACATTTTAAAACAAACATTACTAAAGCTTAGGTCGCATACCAAGCCCCACACATTCATAGTGTGTGACTTCAACATCCAAAGGACAGGTCTGCCAGACAAAAATTTAACAGAGAAATAAGGGAACAATTTGATTTTATGATTCAAATGGACTTAAAAACTTCTTCAGAACATTTTGTTCAAACACAATAGAATACACCTTCTCAGCACTTCATGAAAAATTTTATAAAATTGCCTAAATATTTGATTAATAAGCAAGTCTCAATAGATAATAAAATGGAATAAACCCCTGCTTCTTACGGTATTATCATCATTAACAACAAAAACTACTGAAAGCCTACAAACTCATGGAAACCAAATAATCCGCAACTGAAATACCAATGGGTGAAGGAAGAAATAAAGAAAAAAATTAAAGGCTTCTTATAATTCAATGAAAATGAATGCATAGCATACTTAAACTTATGGGACACTGTAAAAGCAGTGCTAACAAGAAAGCTCAAAGTACTAAGTGCCTACATAAAAAAATTGTAGAAATCTTACACTAGGGACTTAACAGCACACATGAAAGGTCTAGAAAAAGAGAGTGTGTGAAAAGAAAATTTCTTTTTCTAAACCACCCTCAGATAGAATGTTCTAACTAATAACAAGTACACAGATCTCTCTCAAAGGCATATGATGTTTTGGGACATTCCCCCACCCCCAGACAGCAATAAATGAACTTGTGGATGGGTCACCATCTCTTATCTCATAGTCTACTGTAGAGCTATACCATAAATATAGCATGGTGTTGTTACAAAAATGGACAGGGACTTAATGGAATCAAATCAAAGACCCTAAAGTAAATCCACATGCTTCTGAACGCTTGATTTTTGACAAAGACAAAATTCTACAATGAAAAACGAAAAGCATCTTTCACTAATGATGCTGGGACTCCTAGTAGTGGGGAAAGGTCCTGTCCCAAAGGCTTGACCTAGCTTTTGGAAACCCATCCCTCATATTGGGCTGCCTTGCCTAGCCTTAATATAACGAGAGGAGCTCAGTCCTACCTAAACTTGATATGCTGTGCTTTGTTAATATCCACAGGATTCCTGCCCTTTTCTGTACAGAAACAGAAGAGGAGTGGATGGGAATGAGCAGATGGGAAGTGGGTGAGAGGAAGGAGAGGATGGAAGGGAAACTGTGGTTGGGATGTAGAATAAATGGAAAAAACCGAAAAATAATAAGCTTCAGGAATCTCACTAAGACTCCTAGCAATGGGAGATAAGAAGACTCAACGTGCCATCTCCTATAACAATAGCCATCTCCTATAACCAGGCAAGACTTCCAGTAGAGGTACTAGGATGCAAATCTGATCCATCCTGAGACACAAAGAATGAGAGGGAGACCACCCCTGACATTGCCTGGAGGTCCAGCACCCAGAGGCAGGACAGCTCAGACACCTAAAATAGAATAAACTATGCCTGGCAAATCAATCAATCAACCAACCAATCAATTGATCAAAGTCAGTGATATGAGTCCATCCTAATGATATTCTGCTATACTCATTTTTGGTGATTATTCTTTTTTTTTCTTTATTTAGTTTTTATTAGGGCCCACCATCAACTCCGAAATAAATACATGGAGACTTATTCTTACTTCAGAATGCCTGGCCTTAGCATGGCTTGTTTCTGGCCAGCTTTTCTAGCTTAAATTATTCCATTCCCCTTTAACTACATTTTGCCTGATGCCTTTTTATCTTTTTTTATTCTATCTCTCTTTCTTTCCTTCTTTTTCCATGACTTGCTGTGTGACTGGGCAGCTGGTCCTGGCATCATCCTCTCCTTCTCCCTTTCTTACATTTTCCTCCTTACCTTTTCTCACTTCTATTTATTCTTTCTGACCTATTTATCTCCTTGCCTAGCTAGTGACTGTTCAGCTGTTTGTTAGAACAATCAGGTGTTTTCAGCAGGCAAAATAATATAGCTTTACAGAGTTAAACAAACACAACATAAAAGACCGTAACACACTTTTACATCATTGAATAAATGTTCCACAGTATAGATGAATGTAACACATCTCAAGCTAATATTCCACAACTCACAGATTATTAACCAGTCCAATTGCCCTCAGTGAGGCTTCAACTAGCAACTGATGGAAACAGATGCAGAAACACAGGGCCAAACATTAGATAAACCCCTTAGAATCCTGTGGAAGAGGGTGAGGTAGGATTACGGGAGCCAGAGGACCCAAAAGCACAGCAAGAAAACCCACAGAATCAATTCACATGGACTCACAGAGACTCGTGGTGACTAAAGCACCAACCAGAGAGCTTGCATGGGACCGATCTAGGCCCTCTGTACTTATTGCAGTTGTGCAGTTCTGTCTTCTTGTTGGACTTCTAACGGTGGGATAGGAGCTGTCTCTGATTCTGTTGCCTGCTTTTGGGATTTCTTCCTCCTACTGGGTTTTCTTATAGGAGGGGAAGTGCCTAGACTTACTGAAACTTGATATGCTATGGTTTGCTGAGGTATGTGGGAGGCCTGCCCTTCTCTGAACAAAAATGAGGTGGAATGGATTTGGGTGGTGGAAAGATTTAGGGGAGGGACTGGGAGGAGAGGAGAGAGGGAGTGGAAAATGGGATCTGATTTGGAAAATTAATTAATTAATGAGAATAGGGGGAAAATAACTTCAAAAACATTCTGTCTTTGAGTACTTACACACAAGATAGATGAAGTTGTTAATCTAATTTAAAAAGAACCCTACACTGTTTCAAAAGAAAAGTCTACATCCTATAATATCAGATAATCCTGATTAGTTAAAAATCATTGTATATATACATGTCTATCTATCTATCTGTCTATCTGTCTGTCTGTCTGTCTGTCTGTCTGTCTGTCTGTCTATCATGTATATGTTGAGTTCATTTTTGCTTTTTTTTGACAGAGGCACAGGTCATCCTTGAAACAGGAACGCCCCAAGAATTTCCCCTTTATTGTGTCCAGTGGCAGCTTATACAGGGATCCTTAACTGATAGCCACTCGCCAACCAAACCCACCAGAAACCATTACTTTGCCATCAGGAACTCCTGAGGATCTCATGCTCAGAGCAGCTGCAGGCTGTCTTAAAGCAGAGGAAAACAAGTTGTTTACAAACAAATTCAGGATCTGGGAGTTCACTGCTCCCAACAGATTTCTGTCCTGATTTCTGTTTTGACCCAGTTTTCATTCAGTAGTGATTTATTCAGCATTCATAAGTTTGTGTAACTTCTGTTATTTCTTTTTGTTATTTTTTATTTTATTTTATTTTATTTTTGGAGGGGAACATTCTTTTTATTTTGTTGTTTGCCTATGGTTAATTTTTCACTATGTAAATTTATTTATTTATTTTACATTTCCATTAAAGAATTTCCACTTCCTCCCTTCCTCCCATTTCCCTACTGCTCCCCCACTCCCCCTCCTCCATCCTCCTCCAGTCTTAAGAGAGGGCAGGGTACCCTGCCCTGTGGGAAGTCCAAGGCCCTCCCTTTTCCATCCAGGCATAGGAAGTTGTGCATACACTGATTTGGCACTGGGACTTGTTTCTTCTCAGTCTGCTCCAAATGTCAGCCACATTCAGAGAGTCTGGCTTGATCAAATGCTCATTCACTCCCAGTCCAGCTGGATTTGGTGAGCTCCCATTAGATCAGCCCCACCATCTCAGTGGGTGGACCAACCCTTCGCGGTCTTGACTTCCTTGCTCATCTTCTACCTCTGTCTGCTCTTCAACTGGACCTTGGCTCTAACTTTTGCTTTTATAAATTTGAGAAACACTCTTCTTCATAGACGACAAAACCTTGAAAGTTCACATATATTCCTGTTAGATATTTTGATTATGACTAAACACATATATTCTTAATCTAATTAATTGCGTTTGCAAGATTTTTGTCTGTTAAATATATTGACAGACTTTCTTCTTTTTTTCTTTTAGCAATTATTTAAATCATTTATTGTCAATAGCTGAAGATTTGAATTTACAATACTTTTTACCACTAGAAATCATGTACAGATGTGTGGTCAACTGAGGAATATAATGTAAGTCATTAAATAAAACATCAAGATTTTTGAATACTTAAGTGTTTATAGTTACAAAATTTATTTCCCTTTGATTTTTATTGCAAAAATTCCATTAGTTACTATATACCCTACTAAAATTTACTTGAGACAAAACTAGGCTTTATAATTAATATGTTATTTTCTTATTTTAAGATAAAATATGAAGACAAATTTCAGTTCTGATAGGGAATAGAAAGTGGTTTGGAACAGTGGTTCTGAACCTCCTGGTTGTGACTCTTTTGGGAGTTTCATATCAGATATTTACATTACAATTCGTAACAGTAACAAAATTACAATTATGAATTAGCAACAGAAAAATTTTATGGTTGGGGGTCACACAACACGAGGAACTGTATTAAAGGGCTGCAGCACTAGGAAGGCTGAGAACTACTGGTTTAGGGTCTCTTGGCTCCTTTATAAGGTTGGTATGGATATTAAACATACTATTCTGTGTTCTCCTCTCAGTAGCAAGACTACACTGGTGTCTGTGGCTTGGCAGCAGAGCTGGGATCCTGTCCCTCTCAAGCCCTGTTTCTCACATTTCTGTGCAGTGACCTGCTTGTTCATTTTGTAGTTGATAAGCCATTCTCCCTGAATGAGCTGGGCTACTTCATTCATTACATGGCATGCAAAGAGAAGCCACTTTTGAGGTTATACCTTATAGAAAGATCTCATGGGTGTTAAAAAATAGCAACAGGGGGCCAAAGTCATCCACTCACTGCGGGTCTCAAGAGACTTCTTCATGTCATTGATGGGCTCAGTGTGGAGATTCTAGCTGGCAGCTGTGTCCTAGAAGTGCTCCCTCAAGAGACAGCCATCTAAGTTCTTGCTTCAGACAAAGTCTGTGGCTTTGCATGTCAGCCCTCCAGTCATGGCTGTGTTGCCAGCAGTAGAGCATGTCTTAAGGAGGATGACCCTAGGGTTGAATTGTTTGCAGCATGCAACAGCTTTCCTAGTCAGGAAGCACAGAGGCCTCTTCTGCACAAGCAGGATGCTCACTGTCATAGCGACAGCTAAATTTTCTTTCAGGAAGAAAATTTGTCATGATAAGTTTGAAGGAGAAAGGAATTAAAAATAAATGAATAATGTCTAGCAATAATGATGATAATTTATAATGTTGGCTATTCCCTATTTGTAAAATCACTTTAAAATTATGTTGAACAATCTAAATAAACTATCAATAATATCTTTTCTTACATTTATTAATCATAAGAATGGATACCCTTACTAGTAATATGTACAATGTAATATGAACAATAAGATATTGATACAGGTGTCCCTCAGAACCCCTGGCAGATGGCTTCCAAGGCTTTTCAAACATACCACAGAAGTCTAAATGTTTAAAAACAGGGACAGAATTCTAAATGTTTAAAAACAGGGACAGAATTCTAAATGTTTAAAAACAGGGACAATTTGGCTTCTAAAGCAGGGAACACTCTTAGTACTAAAAGTATACCTTTGCAATGCCCTCTGTCTCCTAAAGACACATAGCTCAGTAGGGTTATTTGAGTATTGTGAAAATCTCTTTTCTATTGCACGAGTGATGTTTGATGATGATACTACAAATGGAAACAGCCATTTATTCCCAGATAGACACAGTTTACCATCTTTCTGGGAAATTGGGGAAAAATATTTGTGGACACACTAAATACAATTCTAGAAATAGTATCAATGGTTCTTCATATTGATACGTACATATGTTGAAATATGTACATCTGTATTCTAGATCTGTATTGTAGTAGCATTTCTGGATCCTGAGCTGATGAAAAATAAGCTGGCTAATAATCTTCCAGTAGAACTCCATAGGTCTCTATGCTTCTCCAGTAAATATTTTATAAGAATTAAAAGCTATCATCTATCATGCAATCCTCTCTCTTTCTCTTCTCCAGTATTCCCCAAATTCCAACTAAAGTTTAGCTATTGATACTGAAGGAGGGAGAACATGAGCAAGGAAGTCAGGACCGCGAGGAGTCCTGCATTAGACTGCAGGGCTGGTCTAATGGGAGCTCACCAAGGCCAGCGCGACCTGGACTGAAAAAGCATGGGATCAAACCGGATTCTCTGAACATGGTGGGCAATGAAGGCTGACTGAGAAGCCAAGGACAATGGCACTGGGTTTTGATCCTACTGCATGTACTTGCTTTTGGGGAGCCTAGTCGGTTTAGATGCATACCTTCCTGGACCCAGATGGAGTGGGTTGGACCTTGGACGTCTTGCAGGGCAGGGAACCCTGACTGCTCCTTGGACTGGCAAGGGATGGGGAGGGGAGTTAAGGAGGAGAAAAAGGAGGTGGGGAGGAGGTGTAAATTTTTAATAATAAAAATAAAAAAAAGGAAAAAAAGAAAAAAATCAAGTGTCCATAGGTGTATGGGTTTCTATCTGGGTCTTTGATTGAGTATATTGATACATCCATCCATCTCTTTTAATGCCAATATCATGCAGTTTTTGTTACTATACCTCTGTAGTAGAAGTAGAAATCCTGAAAGATGATACCTCCAGAAGTTCTTCTATAATATAGGATTGGTTTAGGTATCCTCAGTTTTTTCTTTTTTCCATTTATAGTTGTGTATTTTTTTCATCTGAGGTCTATAAAGAATTATGTTGGGAATTTAATGGGCATTGTATTTAATCTATAGATTGCTTTTGGGAAAATGACCATTTTTACTGTGTTAATCCTAACAATCCACGAGCATGGGAGATCTTTCCATTTTCTGATATATTCTCCAGACATCTCAGATGATCAACTAACCTGAGCTCATAGGGGCAGGCAGAGACTGAACTGACAACAGGCAACCTACTTGGAACTGACCTACACATTCTCCATATATGTAACAGTTATGTAACTTGGTCTCCTTGTGGAACTCCTAACAGTGAGAACAGTGGATGTCTCCAGCTCTTTTCCTGGCTGTTGGAACCATACTCCTCATTCTGGGTCACCTTAACCATCCTTTAATATATGGACAGCTGCTTAATATTGCTGCAACTTGATATACCATGTGTTGTTGATACTTATGGGAGACCTGTAAGAAACAGAAGAGGGGTTTGTAGGGGACTGGGAAGACAGGAACAAAGGATAATTACAACTGGAATTTAAAATAAATAAAAATTTTAAAGTCATCAGTCACTCGATTCTTGAGAGGAAACTAGGTATATGGACAGTAGTTTCTATTATTACTCTCCATTTTTACTGGCAATGTTTTCAGTCAATTTTCAGTAAAAGAGCTCAGAGAACAATACCCTCTCTATAAACCCTTTTCTCACATGAATTAAGGTTTAAGATCAAGCATGCCTACATTAAATGTCATTTAACATGACTGGCAAGATCAGTGGTGTGTGCCCTAATCTCAGAGGTCAGTATTTCCGGCACAACCAATATGAAGAAAGTGACCTTGAAAAGATACAACTGTGCTTTATTTTAATACTTTTTAAAACTCCCATTCAGTCATATGCACACAGTTGCTTCCAAAATTTTAAAGCCATTCAACAACTATATCTGTAAGTAAAGATAAAAATATAAATATAATAAGTTTGTACTCAATTCAATTAGGAATTTTATTACAAATATTAAAAATTATAAATATAGTAACAGAAGGTTCAACTGATTTCTTTATTTATTTAGTGGGCATTTTAAATCAAACTCAACAAAATACAGTTTAGTTGAATTGACCAAATATTGCATTTCTGATAGAGTAGTTATTTGCTTAATTCTGTATCATATTACAGAAGAACACATGTTCTTTATGTAAATTCTTGTTTATATGAAATATTTGTTGCTTTCTATAACATTTTATCATTTCAAATATAATAACTTTAATAATATTATTGTATTAGTTCTCCATTGTTATTTATAACCTATGCTTAGTCAGTCTAGTAGCATCTGAAATAAAAGGGCAGAATGTATTAATTTTAATATGCAATTAATGTTTGACAATAATAGAGGAGGCATTTCTGTATTTATATCTATTCTAAACATGACTTGACAGATGTAAGTCATACCTTTTTTATAACAATATTTTATGAATATATGAAATACCCATGACATGAGAGGCAAACTTACCTCTGGGTCTACAGGGCTGGAGAAAATAATATCCCTTTTGACTTTCTTTGCCACTAAATTACATACACAATTAAGTACTGGAAAGAAAATTATTATTTCAAACACCAGCAAAGTTTAGAGGACTTTGAGAATCATAATGCTGTTGGACAACCAATCAGTTGGATCCAAATTAAAATACAAATGTTAGAATAGGTTTTTCAGAATAGGTTCCCTTGAAGCAGTCACAGAGCAGAAGGAATGTAACACACGAGTCATCTGAACGTACTTACTACAGGGATTTTGCACTTAGCTTTGGTGTATGTATTTATTCATTGTTTTGTTTTATAATTATGGTGCTTTTCAAAATATTAGTAAATGATAGCACATGTGAGTAAATTATTCGTATCAATTTTTAGGACATTTCTAAAATGTCTAACAATGATAAGCAGTCAAAACCATGATAGTTATTTATCATTTTAATTGTTTAAAATCATGTTACTTATCCCATGAAAATCAGAATACCTACCTATGCTGCTAAAACACCAATATCTAATTTCAAATAAACTTTAGGGTTGATCATGATTTAATAGCCACATGTGTAAAAAAAACTTACTTTTCTCAATATTGTGAAAGCATATATATATATATATATGTATATATGCATATACATACACACACACACACACACACACACACACACACACACACACACACACACACACACACATATATATATATATATATATATATATATATATATATATATATATATATATATTGGTTTTTTGAGACAGAGTTTCTCTGTAGCTTTGGACCCTGTCCTGGAACTAGCTCTTGTAGCCCAGGCTGGCCTTGAACTCACAGAGATTGGCTTGCCTCTGCCTCCTAAGTTTTATTTATTTTTATACACTTAAAATATAATTAAATCACTTTTGCCTGCTTTAACCTACTCTACCTTACTCTATACCTTCCCTAAGTCCACTCACTTGAATTCCTTCACATCCTTACCTCACTCTAATTAATAGCCTCTTCTTTTTAAATTATTATTGTTAATATATGTGTATATAAATATATAACCTGCTGAGTTCATTTTTGGATTTTGTGTCTATATGGTTTCAGGACTGATCACTTTGTACTGGACAGTCAATAGAGGGTCCATCCTTGGGAAAAGGTAATTTTCTCTCTTTTCTTCAACAGTTGGTTGTGATTCCTGTATAGGGGTGTGACTCCATGTAAAGCCCTCAAACCCTTCTGCGCTAAAATGTCTATTGATTGATATTGTCATTGTTCAGCTCTTCATTATGCAACCATTTCTAAGCAATACTTTTTCACAGTACATTTCCTGCCATCATTCTGGCACTTTCCATCTTTGTAACCCTTGTCCCTTTGCCTTGAGGCAGAGATGCAGGAGCTGTGTTGTAATTGTATTTGTTGGGGTTGGGCTCCTCATGATTTTTTTTATCTTTTCATAGTTTCCAGTTGTGGTTTTCTGGGGTTGTCTCTATTGGCTGTAAAGAAAAGCCTCTTTAATGAGGGATGATAGTTATATTTATCTGTAAGTATAAGTATACAGATAAATTGTATACTGTAGTAAGAAAAGTTGGTTCACCAAAGTGGTGATATTAGTTTTCCTAATTGATCAGAACATTATAAGCAAATATACAATATTGATTTATTGATGTAGCCTTTTTTTGGCTTCCCAGGGTAAGGGTAAGCTTTTATTTTAGAAGATACCCTACACTTTGGGAGGAGAACTCAGAATAACTGTAGTGGATCTAGCCTGAAATTCTCCTTCCTGTTGTCTAGTACTCATATCCATGGAACAAGAATACACTATGCCAACTACCAATGGAGGAATCCTTGTATCTATATGATTTTATCATAAAACTGCTTATTTTTGTTGCTGTTTTTTAACTTATGTAACATATTTATCTAATATTTAACATAACTCACGTTAAGCTAAATTGCAGCTTATTTTTACCGAAAGTTCATTTAAGAGTCAATACAAATGTGTTCAAGCATAAATTTACTATTTATTAAATTATCAATTGGTTTTTTTCTGTGTATCAAAAATAGAAACACAAATCCTTGATGTAAATTTTCAGGTTAAAATTCCTAATATTTTGGTCAAAATAAAGGCTTCTTATAATTTTCAAAGTATCTATCTTCTAGATACACCCAAGTTGTATAATAAAATATCAAATTAATTGGAAGTTTTAGATTGTAATGTTTTCCAAACTTTAATTTATATATATATATATATATACATATATATATATAATTACATATAGTACTATACAATTTTAATATGTATCATAATCACTGCCCCATTTTTAAATATGATGTCACTGTTTATTTTATTTACTTATTATTTAATTTATGTATGTGCTAGTTATCCACTTACAGGGATCTTCAGAATTGTGTGTGTTATTATGCATACATTCCTTTGAAAGTACCTGATTACAAGATGAACACAGTCATCATAAATTAGTCCGTAAGTTTCCTTTAGCATTATAAAAGTTCTTTCCAATTAGAAATCCAGCATTACTTTTAAATTTCTCCGTTTGCTAGTTTACTTTTTTTTTAATTCGTAACTGTGGTGCTTTGTCCAACTTTATGTTTTTGTAATAACCAAACAGGAGAAGTAGCAATTTTGGGTAAACATATATACACAGACACAAACATAGATACACACACAGGCATGCATATGCAAACTGTTAAGTTTCAAATCTAGGACATATATTTGAGGTGCCTATTTATCATTTTATAGCAGACCCGGCCTCCAGGTTCTCCCAGGATCCCTCAGTAGTCCCTACCTATATCAGGGAATGACTGGCACGCCCTGCCCTCTACCCTAATGCTCCAGCACAGGGGTTGGGCCACCCTTCCCCCAGAGGCTCTTCTCTATATAATCCAGACATTGGGATCACACCCCTGGAGTGGCATTTCACTTGTATTTTAATAAATAAAGCTTGCCTGAAGATCACAAAAGTAAAACAGCCACACTGGCCAGCCTTACAGGCCAGGCAGCAATGACACACACCTTTTACCTCAGTAGCCACACTAGTTAGCCATGGAAACCAGGCAGTAGTAGTGCACACCCTTATTCCCAGAACTAGGGAGGATATAAAACAGCAGGAGACAGGTCTCAGTCTCAGTTTCATTCTCAGAATTCTTGAAGGCAGTGCTACCATTTTGGACCGAGGTAGAAGTAAGAACAAATGACTGGCTGTTTTGCTTTTCTGACTTTAAGGCAGAACTACAGTATCTGTCTCTGGGTTTTTATTAATCATGCTATACCCTCCCCCTTGTGAATCTTTGGCTTTAGCTGCTGCACCTGGTTTCATCTCTCCCATTCTTTTCCCCTCCTCCTCTCCTGACAGGACCCAGATCATTCTGGTCATGTTCACTCTGTACTCTCCAAGATGCCTCTTCCTTTCCCTACGTTCTGCCTTTCATCTACAATAAACTTTCTCATCCACCAGACCTTGGAGAAATCATGACCTTTATTTCCTTTCCATTTCTTTTTTCCATACACACATTATCTAACACAAGTTTCTAAAATGGGAATACTTTGTAACATGTTGTGTTTTCAGCAGTAGAGTTATTTGACCATAAGAACTAAATACAGAGTATATTTTCCAATTTTATTATTTGTTCCAATGTGAATTTTCTTCCCCATATTTGACTACGTACTTGTGTTAAGTGCTATAATCAAATATGATGGCGAAATGAGGATTTAAACATTTTTGTGATGGTTAAGTCAGTTCATTGAGACACTTTACTGGTGACTATGACTACTTGTGCTTGGTAGTTTTATGTCAACTTGACACAAGCTAAAGTCATTTGAAAAGGAGGAAACATCAATTAAGAAAACGCCTCCCTAACATCATACAAATCTGTAGAGAATTTTTTTTTATATGTTGATTGATGCAGGAGACTCCAGACTATAGGAGGTGGTACAATCCCTGGGCTGGAGATTCTGGGTTCTGTAAGAATGCAGGTGGAGCAAGCTATGGAGAGCAAGCCAGCAAGCAGCATTCTTCCATGGACTCCGCATAAGCAAGCTCCTGCCTGCATATTCTGTTTCTTTTTGTGTCCCTGTCCTGACTTCCTTCAGCGATTGACTAAGATGTGAAAATTTAATCCAAATATACCATATCTCCATAAAGTTGCCTTGGGTATGGTATTTCATTTTAACAATAGTAGCCATAACTAAGACACTACTCATTCAAATATATTTAAAATTGCTGAGTAATGTTATTCTAATTCTATGACCATGTTAATATTACCCACTTCTCAAGTACACATTTACCATAGTTATGTTTGTTTAAAACTTCAAACTACTTCCAAAACAAGTCCCTCTAAAGGAAGCCTATTTTTAAAAAGTTTCATTTACCTTTAGATGATTATCAACATAATCACTACACAACACACATCTTGATTTTCTTTGGCTATAAATGAACAGGCTCTTAACCACACAACCATGGTTCCATGCCCTTTATAAAGACATGACAAATATACTGAGGCATTTTCAGATAAGATGCAGTTTGAATAACTCTGTACTGTTGGGAGGCTGACCAATCCCTTGTCTGAGGGGCTTGGCCGCTCCAGGGCAAAAAATACCTTTAAAAGAACCGGGTTTTGGCAAGCCCCTCACTTCTGGTTCTCTGCTCTTCGCTGAAACCTTGGCTCTGTAAGTTTGTCCCACTTCCTTCCTTTATTAAAGCTGATTGTATCGGACAAAGCTGGTTTTGATTATTTCCCATCACCGCCCGACCGACACGCTTCACTGTACTCTGAGCAAGCAAGGCTTTTATATAATGTGTTTTGCCATCCCAGCACCTGCAGTACTCAAATTAATTTAAGTATGAATTTCTACTCAATGCAGCAGATAAAGTAACAACACTGAGTAATCCAGTCTGCACATCATTTGAAATTTTACACCTTTTCTGTCTGTCATTGTCAGTGATTTTAACCATCAGCAGATTAATTTTTGAATATTGGGTTTACACAAACTCCATATTTACAGGTGTATTAAAACTGTAATTTTTTAAAAATCAACTGATCCGTAAGGAAAGAATATGCAAAGAAAGTAAAGAGGCAAAGATTTAGTACTACAGCTGCCACATTAGACTGAAACTTTAGAGTAATTGTATCTATTTCACATTATTAATCTGCAAATGTCCCTTTCATCGCGTAAGTCTATTTTATTGCTTCATACCAAATATGAGTAAATTAATAAAATATATGCCTCAGAAAATAGTTTATGAATATTTATGTAGAGGCAGCACATTTATTATTGAAGAATATAAAGGGGGAGAAAATAAGCAGTCAACTGAGAGAAAAGGAAGGGTATTGCTTTTACTATTTTAGTTGTAATTCCTTTCATAAATCACACAAAATATTTGTAATAATTCTTGATATTATATTACATAGTCACTGTAAACAATGATTCTAAAATGACTGTTGAAGTTAAATCAATGATATAAAGCTGTATTTTGAAACCTGACTATTCTTGTATGATCCATACTATTCAAATATTGAATGGAAAGATGTTAAATGATTCCTGAGATATTCACATAAATTGCTTTTTATTATGGCCTCTTTGAAAGCTCCTCCAGCCGTCATGCTCTCTCTCTCTCTCTCTCTCTCTCTCTCTCTGCTTTATGAAAGAAACTTTATTGAGATTAGCCTCATGCTATACCTCTTAATGTGTTTCATTCAACAGGCTTTAGTATATTCACTTTTCTTGTTTTTTATCTTTTTCCTTCTGTTCATGAGTCTTCCCCTGGCCTACTTCTCAACAGCAAAGTGCTTTTGTTAGAAAGTTAATGATATGAAGTGGCTTGCCTCTGTGATTGGTAAATTGCTACCGAGTCAGCCCTAACTGAACTGCCTTGTACTACACTTGGGTGGTTGTTATCACTCCGTTTTATTAAAACTCATATAGGCTAAGGGATAGGCATAATAAAAAGATGTCATGAGGATAATAAGAAAATATCACTGGGCATGTTTGCCTCCAGTAGACTTGGTATTCAAATTAAAAGTACTAAAGGGAAAGCTAGGGTCCTTTTATATCATCAGTAGTGGTGATTCTCATCAAACTGAAATTCATAAATGGCCTGGATTTACCTTCCATAGTAATTTATGAATCAGGTAATACTACACTTGCAGTGGATAAGGTTTTTATGTTTTCCTGAGTATGATGTGGAAACATATATAATGTGACAGGAAATAAATTTTCATATTAGTGATGCCATATTTTCTAACTCCATAAACTATATAAAAAGTTCTCTAATTCATAAAAGTTAATGCATAATTCTCAGGTTGTTGACATTTAATGAATGATAGTAACTTCTTCTATAATATTATGACCTGTGAATACAGATAGGTTCCTAGAGTCTGTAGCACAAGCATTTTTTATTACATTTGCTAACATCTGCCAAACTAATTTACAAGTGCTCAATACATTAATGTCATCTTAATCTCTATTACAATCCATTACATACTCTGTAATGAATAAACCCAAAGAGGTATATATTGCTCTAATTTGTAGCTACATGCCTTATGTTTTGTATGTAATCATGTAGAATTAATCTTAATTACTTTAGATATGATGTTTTTATTGTTTGGTAAAATAATGGTGAGTTAATTTGTAAGGAAGATTAAAGATAACATTCATATTAATGATGCATTTGAATTTTTCCAGTCACAGAGGAATTTTCCAAGAGTAGTGGGTATAATCTAAACACTGTGCATAGACTTCATTCCACAAATCAGTTGTGTAATTCTTCACAATAATGAGCAACATTATTAGAAACCTACATGGCCTATTGAAAGATAGTGTGTGAACCAGTGGGTCTGATTCTTTGAATTATCTTGGGGTTCTTTTTCTTCTGTTCGTTTGCCTTATCTAACTTTGATAAGATTTTTTGCTTTAAATTGTTATATTTTATTTTGATAAAAAATAAAATAACTTTGTTACAAAAAGAAGGGGAACTCATCAGATTGTTTCTTATAAATGGAAATATTTCTGTAGTGAACAATACATCATCTAAAATGTAGAGTATGTTTCAACAGTACATTAAAGAAAGTCTACAGAACAGATGAGGAATAAACAAGGACATTGTCTCTTCTAATTTTTGATTTCTGAATTCATAATAAACACAACTTAAGGTATCAGAATCTGAATCTGTCTGATTTACCTGGGTCCATAGTCTTCTAAATCTGTAATCTCAGTGCTTGTAATAATGAAGCAGAAAGACTGCTGTGTGTTTGAGACCATTTTGGGATAAATTGTAACTTAATATGCATATATACATATATGTATATATATTACAAATATTAGATTATATATAAATTTATCTAAAGTCTCTATACATAGAGTTTTCTGCAAAAACTTAAAAAAAGATTGACAGAAAGAAAGAAAGAAGAAAGAAAGAAAGAAGAAAGAAAGGAAGAAAGAAAGAAAGAAAGAAAGAAAGTAATCTCCAGAGCAAACTTTTCCCTTTCCCCTGTACTAACCCAAATAATTTGACTGAAAAATCCAGGAGAGTGAGTTCTATTTTATTTTGTAGCAGGTTTTCCTTGGGCCACCAGCCAACTTCCAAATCATGACACAGAAACATATTATTAATTATGAATGCTTGGCCTTTTCTTATGCTTTTCCCACTAGCTCCTATAACTTAAATTAACATGTTTCTCGATATCAACATTTTTACTCAGGAACTTTAACTTTTCTTTCACTCTGTATGTCCTACTCTATGTCTGACTGGCTAGCGCCTGGCTGCCTGCCTTGCTGGCCCTAGGTGTTATCCTCACTTTCTCCCTCAGTTTTCCTTTCTTCTCAAGAGTCGATTCCTCTTCCTACTTATTCTTCCTGCTCACCAGCACCACCTATTCCCCTACTGCCTAGCCATTGACTGTTTAGTCTCTTATTAGACCAGTCATGTGCCCTAGGCAGGCATGGTAAAACAGCAAACCATCTTTACATTATTAAACAAATACAGCATAAGAAAATGTAACACATATTGCAAAGTTAAAGTAGTAAAATTCCACAGCAGGCTCTCAATTTGATAACACTACTCTAGATGATTAGGATAAAAAGTACATTGTATATGAACTTTCCTCTGACTTATTTCCCATTTGAACTATTACTAACAACCCAAACTTTGTGGCTGTTTACATCCATATACACACCTGTAACAATGCATACACATGTGCACACATGCATACACATAGGCACATAGGCACCTTCTCACACATACATACACATTTATGTACTCATAGGCAAAGCACCCAAATGCATTCTACCATCCCTTTCATATGGTCCTTGTCTTCTCAGTTGAAATTCATGCTCTTAGGACCTATTCATAACTCATTGCTACTTTGACTTTGTTGTTATGTCCTATGAGCATGGATTTATTTTTTAAGAAAAATGTTTGAAAGGAAGTTTCCTAAAAACTAACATCAGTTGTTAATTGGATATTGACCAAGACAAATAGACTATATATTCCTGCCGAGTAATCCATCCTTTCACCATTTATGATGAGTTACAGAACAGAGTAAAGAAAGCTGTGAAGACTGATAGCTGCCCAAGTGGATGATGCTGGGGTTAGGTTGAGCCCAGTGCTGTTTTCTTATCTAATTATCATCAGGATTAAGAGGTTAAAAACAAGTCTTCTTAAAGCCTGCTCTATATATTTTTGAGCTAGCAGAAATCCTATGATATACTGTATATTAAATCTTTGTAACAAGAAGAAAGTTTTGCATTACAGACTATTGGATAGGAGTGTTTGCGTAGTAACCACAGATCAGGGTGAAAGGGCAGCTTTGTAATTAGTTTTATTTTTCAGTCTTTTTGGGCCATCCACTAAACCCCCAAATAAATATATGGAGACTTATTCTTATTTATAAATGGCTGGCCTTACCTTGGCTTGTTTCTAGCCAGCTTTTTTAACTTTTTGCCTTTCTGATTTTTACCTTTTTTTATTCTATAAACTTCCATTCTTTATCACTCTGTGGTTTGACTGTGTGTGTATATGGATGGCTCCTGGGGTCTCCTTCTCCTTCTTCTTTTCTCAAGCATCCTTTCTCTGGAACTAGATTTCTTCTATTTACTCCCTCTGCCTGGCAGCCCTGCCTATCTCTCTCCTGCCTAGGTATTGGCTATTCAGCTCTTTATTAGAACAATCGGGTGATTTTTTTGATTCAATGCCTATATCTTTTTTTAATTGATTTTTATTGAGCTCTACATTTTTCTTTGCTCCCCTGCCCGCCTGTCCCCCTCTCCCCTCAACCCTCTCCTAAGGTCCCCATGCTCCCAATTTACTCAGGAGATCTTGTCTTTTTCTACTTCCCATGTAGATTAGATCTATGTAAGTCTCTCTTAGTGTCCTCATTGTTGTATAAATTCTCTGGAATTGTGGAAGCAATCAGGTGTTTTATACAGACAAAGTATACAGATTTACAGAGTTAAACAAACACAACATAAAATAATGCACATAACTGCATCATTGAACAAATATTCCATAGCATAAATCTATCTAATACATTTTAAAATATTATTCCCCAACACAGCATAGTCAAATGTAGCACACATAATAAAAACACAGAGACAGATATATGGGTTCAATCTGAAGATCAGAAAAGCAAAGCCGTCCAGCCACTAGAGAGCTCTTACCTTTAGAAATCCCCAGACTGAAAGAGAGTAGGTTCCTGTCTCATCCTGGCTTATATTCCTCTCTAGTCCTGGGATTAAAGGTATGTACCACCACCATGTGGATCTGTGTCTGCATTAATCTTGCATAGCTCATGGTGGCCTAGAACAGGGTTGTGGGTTTGAGCCCCATGGTGGGAGCCAGTCAAGCATGGTCTGTCTGTACCTATTTTACATAGGTCTTCATGTCCTCTCAGAAATGGGGTATGCATGATAGTTTATAACAGGGTATTGTGGTTTCTTCACAGAACGAGAAATCAAAATCAACTTTAAGTCAATAAATTCAGAATAGCCTATTTTCTTCTAAGAAATGACATCAGTTAGTGCTGTTTGAATTGTATCAACTGATGTTTTCTACCTGAATATAGAATACTCACTTGACTCTACTTTTAAACAGTAAGTTGTTAATAAATCGAAGAGAATGGGTGAATTTAGCTAACAATATAATTCTAAGTAATTTGGTCACAAGCATGAAGAAGCTTTTTTCTTTTAATTTTATTTTTAATGCTTGCTTAATTGCCTGCAGTTGTCTAAGGATTACTGAGCAACTGTCATTGGAATGGTTGAATAGAATGCTAACTCATCTGCCAAAGGAGACACCTTCATTTTTATGGTAGTCAGATTAGCTCCCGTTTTACCATTTCCTGTGTTTCTTGGTAGTTAGAGAGAATTACTGCTGATAGCTTGTACTTAACCCTAGGAAGCTCTATCCAGGAAACTTGCTCACTTTAAATCCTTTTGTGTATCTACCATCTTCTTAACCTATGAGCTCTTTTAAATTAGTTCAGGGCATGGTATTACTTATCCTTAGTGCTGCAATTCCCACTCCATCCAAATGCATTCTAAAATATTTCTTTACCCATAATTGAACATGTACCTGACATCAGTTTTGATTGTTGACTTGTGATGGAGAGCTTGCTACTTATTTAATTGCCATTTTTATTCATTAATTATAATTTGGAATTCTTTGTTTTTATTCCCTTTTAAACAACTTAAAAAATCCTTTGTGGAGGCATTGTTAGTGCTTTAAATCAATGTTCATAGCGTAATTTTATACCAATCTCATTTTATTTTCAAATTATTTCATCTTTAGGAACAGCACAGCTGGTATTTGTGGGAAACAGAAACTTTGCAAACCATGATTGACTTGTTGTCTTTCCTCTTAAGAGAAAAAAGAAATTGATACATTTAATATAAGCATTAAGGAAGAAAAATGCAAAAATAATATAACAGAACAGAAGTGACATTAAATGGTTATTACAGCGAATATATTAGAGTCAGCACATGAAGAGTTCTCCTTGAGAATTAGAATACTAGTGTGGAATGCATAGTTCCAAAGATCTAAGATACTTCAGAATTGAAGAGGTAAGCCTTTGTCTCTAGAAAGCATCACACGTTTTGGGAGACAACTTGACATCAACGCAGACACTCTGGCTACACATCCTCAGTATGGGACTACTTAGGAGTGCTGGTGACTAAGGTGCTGTTCCTTCTAAACTGTCAAAGTATCCCAAGAAGGCGTTCTGCCTAATGCCTTATAAAACTCATGAGTTTAAACATCAAGAAGTTATTTATAAGAGGAAGAAAGCTGTCATCATTTTTTTTTACCAGCCAATCATACTGAAAATTTCCTTCTCAAAGGAACAAATTTTACACATGGTTTAAATGAAGCTATCACTTCTATATTTAATTGAAAAGATTCCTAGACCACTGCTGGCATCATCAACTTGGGAACTTGATAAAAGGATATTCCTGGAACTCATACTAGTCTCTAAAGGACTAAATATTTTCAGACTCTAAAACCAGTAACTGAGAACATATATATATATATATATATATATATATATATATATATATATATATTCATAGTTTCATTTACTATGTTTCTCTATGAGTCCAGAAATCTTGAGAATCAGTGCAACAGGCTGTACAGTCAATGATCACAAGTAGGAAATGATTACACAAATTTTATATTGCTGTTTAATAATATACTATATAAATAGACTATAGATACAGAGATAAACTATTGGTATTAAAGTGACTGGTTTTGCCATTCAGGAAATGATAAGCCAAATCCTCCCTTTCTTCTTGTCATGTTTCTTTGCTGGGATGTAAAGAGAAGAAGTGGAGGGGACTTAGTTACTCCTATAATAACTCATCTGGCTTATTTATTTGTTTATTTTTATTTAAAAATGTAAATATGGTATTTTCTCTGCAAGCATGTCTGGATATCACATGTGTGTCTGCTGCCAACAGGGGTCAGAAGAATGGATCAGATGCCCTGGAACTTGAGTTATAGACTGCTGTGCACTGCCATGCAGCTGCTCAGAGTTGAACCAAAGACCTTTGGAGAACGGAACATGCTCTTAACCACTGAAGAAACAGTGATTTACTGTTTCTAAGACAAAACTGTGGGTTGGCATTACACAGACATCTTTCTGTTTTACTGTATTGAACTCAGACAAACTGGACCAATAAATTTTCATGCAGAATGCAGTAGGATATGTCATACAAACAATCTGAATATGAAATTCTGGAACAATTGCAGAGAAAATAACAGATAAAGCCTGTCTCTGGTGAGTTAGACCTGTAATTTTATCTTGGAAAAGAGGGAGGCAGTAAAGGAATACTATAATAGATATAGAATAAAAATCAAATATAGAATAAAAACAAATCAAAGTAGCAGAAAAAGACAGCCTAAAGAAAACAATAGAAAAAGTTGGGTCTTATTTGTGTGGAAACTTAAAAGTAATTATCTACAACTGGTCATAGGGTTACAATACTGTTGGTACAAAAAGGAGGTAGGGCTATATCCAGAAAGAGAAATGTATTCTAATTTTATACATGGTTGCATGGATAATCAAGTATTTCTACTTTCATCTCTATAAGTATATTATAACACTTTTCAATAAGCTGAAGATCTCTCTTCCTTAAATATAAAAGCTCTAATCTAAAATAAACTAGTCATGGGTTGAAGAAATTGGCCCAATGACTAGATGCAGTTTGAGGTAGTTCAAGACTCCAAATATCCCCCCCAGTGAAATCCTACAAGAAGTAGTTAAGCAGTGAAAGGGTTGTGCAATTAGAATATGATTAGTTTAGGTTAACTGGTAAGACTAAAGAGTCAGCAGGGTAAAGAGGGAGTGGGAGAAGAGGAGATAAATAAATTTTTCTTCATTGGATCTGATGCTTCCCTTCCAGACAACTCATTATCCATCCATCCATCCATCTATCTATCTATCTATCTATCTATCTATCTATCTATCTATCTATCTTTATTTATTTATCTTTCTGCCATCTATTTACCCATCATCTATTCATCCATTCTTATAAAGAGTGTTGAGAAGGAAATCATATACAAGCTATATAGCTGTTTGAAGTTAATAGTAGTATTATTTAGCCTGGTATTTTAGGTTCTTTGATTTAAGTGTCAATGTTTTCAAAATTTCCTCTGGTTCAGAAGAGTGACTTTGAGTAATATTACATCAATATCTTTGGAAATCTCAGCAACTAGAAACAAAATTGTCAGGCTCACTCCATTAAATGACAACTACTATCAGCAGAAGAAATGGCCATGGAGTTAATACTTATTGTCTGACCCTATTATTTTCAACTGGGTTCATAGATGTTATTTATAACGAGAATATTTCTAAGTTTACAAAGAATAGAATGGTGGTTTCCAAGATAACTTGCCAAGAAATCTTAGTCTCAGAGGCTCTATAAAACAAAATTGTGTTTATAATAATGCACCTCATGGATATTCTAAATAATGGGTGGAATAGTTTTTACTAACAAAGTCACACATTATGGTGGTTAGTAGATCAGTCTTATTTTGCTTTCTGTTGGTCAAGTGTCTAATGTCACTCATCTGATTATTGAATGTTTCCTCTGCAAAAAAATATGACTGCAATTGACATCAGAATAGGTAATAAATACAACTAAATCTCTCTCAGTAGGGTGTATTGTGGAATAATTTCTATTGCTTCTTAAGCAAAAGTAAAAATCCAACAAAAATTCATGTATGCTGTTTATTTAAAATGGTCTATTATTTTCCTCCATTTCCAATCAAGAGCAATAATCAAGCCTTGTTCATTGCAATACGTTTAATGGAAATAACAATATCTAATTTCAATTCTTTGTAGTTGCCTGGAGGGTGAATAGACAACATATCTCCAAAGATGTCATTGACTTCATTTTCTGTTGACCATCTACTGCTGATTATGCAGTCTACCCTGAGGAGTAGTTTGCTTTTCCAAGTGAGACTCTCTTAGAGAAAACAAAATTTTCATTTGGAAGCAGTTATTAATTGGAGATAACTTCTGGGTTAGGGATGGGGGCATTTATCCAATTCTCTATTTAGTTATAGAACCACATCTAGTTCAGATAATTGCAGACACTGTGCATGCTGTTTCAAAGTCTTGAGTTAGAGGACCATGTCTTCTTAGTGTCCTCTGTCCCTACTGGCTCTTATACTCATTCTGTCTCCTTGTTTTCTCTTTCACAGTGTTCCCTGAGACTTGAAGGGAGGGATTTCATGAAAATTTTTGCCAGTCTGTGTTTGGCTTAATTATAATGTTGTTCTTCAGATTAATAATCATCACCAAAAAACAAAACTTCACTAATGTTTAAGGCCAAATATTAGCCGTCCTTCCTGGAGGGTGTGTGTGTGTGTGTGTGTGTGTGTGTGTGTGTGTGTGTGTGTATGTGTGTGTCTGTTCTCTGTGTGCATGTGTGTATGTGTGTTTGTACATCCTAATGAATAAACTGATATGAATTTCAAGACTGTTAGAAATGAACTAAGTTCATGTAGCATTGTGAGATGGTGAACTTTGTGAGCCATTACTGGAATTATATGGTCTGAAATGAAATACTTCCCTTCAGGCTTGTGTATTGCACACCTTTTTTGACAGTTTTTGATGTGATTTATGAAGGTTCTGAAAACTTTGAAACATGAAGTTGGAGAAAGCAAATTATTGTGGGTATCATTTTGAGTTACTTCTTGCTCCTGTTCAAGTGTCACTATCTGAGCACTGCTACTAAATCGATGTGTTTTTTAACCCATTCTGTCAATTAACAATGAGGTGAACACTCTAAACCCCAATGAAAAATGAATCTTTCAACCTTTGTTTCAACAGACAATTTGGTCACAGTAACACAAATGAGGCTAGTACAGTGTGTAAATTCAGGTTGTAATTCTTTGAAGATTTTTCCCCAAATAGTTGTTCTCTCACAAAATTATTCAGAATTTCCATTTTCATAATGATACAGTGGAAAGTAATCAAATTAATTAACATCATTTTTGCTAAAGTGACTCTAACTTCTGTGAAATGAAGTCTTGCAGGGGTTTTAATCAATATTTAATGATAATATTGATATTTAATATATTTATATATATGTTGCCTATTTTATATCTCAATTTCTCTTTATATATAATGCCTCCTTATATACTAGAGATTCCATTTAAGAATTTTACGCATGTTTTAAACCCTATTATTTATTTTCATACTTCCTGGTACAGATGGTCTCTGACTTACTGATATACATTCAATTTTCTTTATGATGCCAAGAGATAGTTGTATTTTTTATTTTATTGATTTTTAATTAGCTCTACATTTTTCTCTGCTCCCCTCTCTTCCTCTCCCCTCCTGTTAAATCCTCCCCCAAGGTCCCCATGCTTCCAATTTACTCAGAAGGTCTTGTCTTTTTCTACTTCGCGTGTAGATTAGAATTATGTATGTCTCTCTTAGTGTCTTCATTGTTGTCTAAATTCTCTTGGATTTTGATTTGTGGGCTGGTTTTCTTTGCTTAAAAGCCATTTATAAGTGAGTACGTTTGATAATTGTCTTTCTGGGTCTGGGTTACCTCACTCAAAATGATGTTTTCTAGCTCAACCCATTTTCCTGCAAAATTCAAAATGTCGTTATTTTTTTCTGCTGTTAGTGCTCTATTGTGTAAATGTACCTTTCCCATTCTTTGGTCGAGGGACATTTAGGTTGTTTCCAGCTTCTAGATATGACAAACAATGCTGCTATTAACATAGTTGAGCACATATCCTTGTGTCACAATTGAGTATCCTATGGATATAGAACAAAAAGTGGTATTATTGGGTCTTGAGGAAGGTTGTTTCCTAATTTTCTGAGAAATCACCACACTGACATCCAAAGGGGCTGTACCAGCTTGCATTCCCACCAGCAATGTAGAAGTGTTCTCTTTACCATACAACCGCTCCAGTGTTTTTCATCCTGGCTAGTCTTACAGGTTTAAGATCGAATCTCAGAGTTGTTTTGGTTTGCATTTTTCTGATGACTAAGAATGTTGCACATTTCCTTAACTGTCTTTTAGCCATTTTAGAATCCTCTATGGAAAATTCTGTGTTTAGGTCTGTACTCCATATTTTTATTGAATTATTTGTTCTTTTGACGACCAATTTCTCAAGTTCTTTGTCCATTTTGGAGATCAGAATTTAGCCTGATGTGGGGTTGGTGAAGATCTTTTCCCATTCTGTAAGCTGTCATTTTGTCTTGTTGACCATGTCCTTTGCTTTACAGAAGCTTTTCTTTTTCAGGAGGTCCCATTTATTAATTGTTTCTCTCAGTGTCTGTGCTGCTGGGGTTATATTTAGGAAGTGATCTCCTGTGCCAGTGTGTTCAAGTGTACTTCCTACTTTCTCTTCTATAAGGTTCAGTGTGGTTGGCTTTATGTTGTGAGGTCTTTCATCCATTTGGACTTGAGTTTTATGCATGGTGATAAATATGTGTATAATTTCATTCTTCTACATGTTGATATCCAGTTGTGCCAGCAGCATTTGTTAAATATTCTTTCTTTTTTACATTTGATATATTTTACTTCTTTGTCAAAAATCAGGTGTTAAAAGTTGTGTGGATTAATATCTGGGTCTTCTATTTGGTTCCATTGGTCCTCCTGTCTGTTCTTATGCCAATACCAGGCTGTTTTCAGTACTGGAGCTCTGTAGTAGAGTTTGAAGTCAGGGATTGTGATGCTTCCAGAAGTACTTTTATTGTACAGGATTGTTTTGGCTATCCTGGGTTATTTGCTTTTCCATAGGAAGTTGAGTACTGTTCTTTCAAGGTCTGTGAAGAATTTTGCTGGGCACTGCATTGAATCTGTAGATTGCTTTTGGTAAGATTGCCATTTTTACTATGTTAATTATACCTACCCAAGAACAAGGGAGATCTTTCTACTTTCTGGTATCTTCTTCAATTTTTTCTTTAAAGATTTAATGTTCTTGTTATACAAGTCTTCCACTTGTTTGGATGTCATTTAAAAAATAAAGATGGAAATATTATTGCAGCTAAAAATATTCCCCTAATAATGGATCTTGTTAATGGGATGGACAGTTTTTCCTTAGCTAAAGCAAATAATAAAATACACTAATGCTTTAACATAAAATAATTGGTTAATTAAAAAATAAAATATCTATAAATTAAGAAATAACACATAAAGGTTTTAGTTACCCTAATATTTTGAAATAAGCCTGCATTATTTTATTTTTCAATGCAGCACAGCAAATTTGCATGTAGTATAATATTTCAGAGTTCTGCAAATAATATCACATTTTGAATGCTCATAAATTGTTGGAGGAGGCCGCTTGTTGATGCCTGGAAGTCTGGCTAGCTTAGACCCATAATAATCACACAGGAACTGTATTAATTAATCACTGATTGGCCCATTAGCTCTAGCTTCTTGTAGGCTAACTCTTATCTTAATTTTACCCATTTCTATTCATCTGTATGTCTCCATGTGGCTGTGGCTTACCTTGTAAAGTTCACAGCATCTGTCTCCAGCAGCTCCATGACTTCTCTCTAACTCCATCTTCCTCCTCCCATGCTATAGGCCAAGCCAGTTTTCTTTATTCATTAACCAATAAAATCAACACATAGACAGAAGGACTTCCCACACCAATAAATATTTTTTTACTGTGCTGTAAGTATGCGTTGTGGTGTGTTAGATGTTCAAGAGGAAAAAGACTCATGATTATATTTATATTCATGTGAAAGGTAAGAATTTTTGATCCATTTAATTTTGTTTTAGCTGTTCTTCTATTCCTTATTTCACTGACATTTTTATAGGCTTCATTCATGATGATTTTCACAAGATTTACGAATATTGCATGAAATGATAGAACTTTCATCATTTCAAAATACAATATTTTATTTTGATAATTTTAGGTATGTGTACCATATATTTTTATTATATTTCCTTTCTCCTACTTTCTCTCAACTTCTCCCAAACCCTACTACTTTGATCATGTATGTTCCTTTTTATCCTTTTTATATTCTATGATGCACTAAATCTAATCAGGGTTTGTATGTGCACATGAGTGTGGAGCTATCTACTGTACCATGATTAACCTACCAAGGACCACATGGCCAACAACAGCAGACTTTGCTTCAGTCATCAGCCAGCAACTATCCACAGTGCCTTAGCTAGTATTGACAGTTTAACATCCCCTCCACCATCTAAGCTGAGTGTTGGTTTGCTTGAAATTATATAGTTTTATGCAGGAAACCACAGTTATTTTGAGTTTTTATTTTAGTTTTTTTAAGATTTATTTATTTATTATGTATACAACATTCCTTCCATGTAATTTATTTTTTTATTTTAGTTTTTTTTTAAGATTTCTTTATTTGTTATTTTGAGTTTTTAAATGCAATGATCTTGTCATGTACAACGGACAATATTTTTCAGTAGCAGTCTCTGACCTTGGGCTCTTTCTTGCAGTCTTTACACCTCTTTTCTTAATGTTCCCTAAGTCTTTAGTACAGTTAGTGGTATGGATATCCCACTTACGGCTGAGGAATGCAGGGACACATATTGTCTGCTTTCTGAAGAGTTATGAGACTCTGTATTAATCATCGCAGCCCACTGTAATAAGAGATGTCTTTTCTGAAGACTGAGGGTTGCACTAATTTGCATGCACAGAACTATACAGAAGGCAGTTTGACTGTCATCGTTCTATTATTATTATTATTATTATTATTATTATTATTATTATTAAAAATTTCTGCCTCCTCCCACCTCCCATTTCCCTCGCCCTCCCCTCACTCTCCTCCCCCTCCCTCTCTAGTCCAAGGAGCAGTCAGGGTACACTGCCCTGCAAGAAGTCCAAGGTCTTTCCCCCTCCGTCCAGGTCCAGGAAGGTGTGCATCTAAACAGACTAGGCTCCCCAAACCCAGTACATGTGGTAGGATCAAAACCCAGTGCCATTGTCCTTGGCTTCTCAGTCAGCCCTCATTGTCCACCACGTTCAGAGAGTCCGGTTTGATCCCATGTTTTTTCAGTCCCGTCGAGCTTGCCTTGGTGAGCTCCCATTAGACCAGCCCAACCGTCTCAGTGGGTGGGCACACTCCTCGTGGTCCTGATTTCCTTGCTCATGTTCTCCCTCCTTCAGCTCCTCATTTGGGCCTTGGGAGCTCAGTACTGCACTCCAATGTGGGTCTCTGTCTCTATCTCCATCCATTGCCAGTTGAAGCTTCTATGGTGATATGTAAGATTAAGACTCAATAGAACTCTACTGTGTGAACGTATTTGACATCTATTTCCTTTCATTACTGATGGTGATTTGAGTTACAAAGGCATTATTCCTATTGCAAAAATAAAATCAATGTTACCAGTGAATTCCTAAACATTTAACCATCCTGTGCTCATAGTAAAATCATTATCATTTTACTGCTGAAGAATATCCTTAACAAAGCAATTCAAATTATATCGTATTAAATTTTGACTTTGAATGAATGCTTCATATGAGAGAAGAGTGACAAGCACAGCATTTCTTTGCATGGTAAAGTTCAGTGCTTACCCTAAGGAAAACCAGTCACAGAATTTCTTGAACATTTGGCAAAACTAGTTATGATCTTCATCAACAACTTAACTTACCACGAAAGAAAGAATGAGAAACGGCGAGGATTCTGATTTGGGAGACTGGCAGACGTCTCTTTGACAATGAGAGAAGTGAATCTGTCATGCCAAGATAAACAAGTGAAAGCATGCTCTGCCAATGACAGAATTTGAGCTTTCAAAGAAAATCATATTCTGGAAAATTCCTCTGCCTTTGGAAACTTGACAGCTTACTTGCTCCTAACATGTTTCTGATCAGAACAGTAGCGATATTTAAGCATGACATTTTATATTGTCTAATGGAACCTGTCAGCACGTGGAGATATAAATCATGTGACAAATAGCAATGCATCAAAGGACCACTGTTTTTCTTATTTTACAAAGTAAAAGATAAATCAAGTCCCAAGAAAGAAAGATAAATGGATTCTAATGCAAAATTTTAAAGTTTATTGGTTTCATTGCAGATCCCACACTTTTCTTTTAGTTCCTGTCTTCTTCTCCCTTCTCTGTTATCTACAGATTGGACGAGTTCAAGCTACATTAAATATTTTAAATGTGTTCCACATGTAATACATGTTCAAAAGAAACTGTGAAATGAATTTGGAGTACTTATTCCTCTGAAGCATATCCCTGGATAGTTTCAGCCTTTTACATTGTGGTATTATGCTACCTACAAGACTCATGATCAAGATCTGGAAAATTAGTAACAAAATGGATTAAAAATCTCACAATACAGGACTTGGAATAGCTATGTTTTAAAATGCTTCACATAAAAAGATGTGAAGTTGGTGAAAGTTATTAATAATTATTTATTTTTAATTTTAAATATTTTATTGCACCTTTTATTTTTACATTGAAATATAATTATATACTTATCCTCTTTACTTTCTTCTCTCCATCCCTTCTTCTGTACATACCTTGCTCTTGAATTTATAACCTCTTTCTTTAATGTACACACAGTTCATCTGTATAAAAGTGAAGACGGAGACCCTAGTGACAGAGTAAATGTGAAACTGGTGAAATAGCCTCTGTCAAGTAAACTGGTCCCAAACTCTTTGAGATGGGGCCAGAATGCCCCCTCCTGTCCCTGCTACAGCCATCTAAGTTCTGCCTCAGAGCTGTCCCCTTGCTTTGACTTCTTCCTACATGAAAGTCCTTTTAAAAACTACCCACACCTATCCCATGGACGTATGGTCAAGATAGCTCAGCTTTATTTTTGCTTTTTTCTCTTGCTTGCTATGTTAACCAGGATATATGTTTAATTTTTTTTTCTTTTAAAAGCTCCGTACAGAAAGCAGTCAGAACTTCTTTGTGAGAACTGTCTATCTCCAAGCAGTCATTGGGAGGCTTAAGAAAGACTCTCAAATTTGTACTGTGGGTTTGTTAAGTCATCCTTGCAGTCTTTGCCTCAAGGCATCTGAAGACCTCAGTGAGATCCCTCAAGGACCCTAGCCCCATAGACCCGTGAGCCTCTGAGTTGGCTATTGGGCTGCGGTAGGTATCGGAACTTATCTATGGGATGCTCATCCTGTAAAATTCCAGGACTCTGGGAGAAATGCTCTCATTGCTCAGGGTGGTTCTGGTCCCTCTGTCACCACCACCTATATTATCTTTGTCAGTCACCAAGTTCACACCTCTGGAGGAGATTTTAAATATGGTTCTGGACAAGGTATCTGTTTGGGGCATGAGAGAAAAAACTGAATGCAGTTACTATTACTGTATCAGGATAAATCTGAGAGGTCACAAAACCCTGTTCTGTATTTATAAACTAACTCTCCTTTCTGTATTAGTAACCTGTAGTGTCTATAAGTTGGCTTTTGTGTGTTTATTTTTGTTTGTTTATCTATGTCAGTCTGTCCTGTAACTAAAATTGTAAGTTATACATGGTTAAATAAAACTATGGGAAATTCTGCTACTAAGAGATTCACCCAATGGGTTGATTCCTAGTAGCTATTGCCCACCCTGTTCCTCCACCACTCAAGGAACAAATGACATAACGATGGAATCTTTTGTATTGAGAATGCATTCCTCTTCAAAGGACACAATTGGGATACTAACACCAACAAAGGCAATGGGAATCGTGACATCCACCTCTGGACTTTTCTGGCTAGACTCTGAGCAGTAGCTCAGAGCCCACAAATCTCTCAAAGGTAAGTGAGTTCATGCAGGGAATCTTTGACCACACTACTGCTTTCTGGGATGCCTATTGGAGACCACAAATGTCATGGGGCATAGATCCAAAAGCGACAAAAAAATGTGTGGAAGCTTAACATTGCTTTCATGGTCCCAGATACATCTTAGTTACTGGAGGAGGCTCAACAGATGTTTAATAATCTAGACCCTAGGCAGAGACAAAAAGATGAAAAGCTAACCTGAGCCATAGTGGCTGCCCTATGAGAGAGATCAAAGAATATAGCATTCTGGTGTAAAGAGTGGAAAAGAGACCGGTAGACCTGGAACTCACCACTAGAAAAATGGCATCGTGCTCACTTTAAGGAAAATGAAAAAAAAATGAATGCCCAAATTGAAAGTGAACAAAATAAAACTCATATGTACTTAAGTCATTTTAAAATGAAGGAGTCCAGGCTCCTACTCCTTGAGCCCCTGGGAACCTAGGATGACTCTGCCTGTTCTAGTGAAAAGGAATGGTAAGTCACATTTTTTGTCATGTCTGATGATCCCTAACTTAAAATAGTACAAGACCTCTTGTGTTAACTTGAAACTGCCATCTCCTTTTCCTTCTCTGATAAAGACAACAAACATACACAATTGGACCTTTAGTCACCTAGGTATATTTTACTGCTCTGCACCCTTCCTGATAGAAGGCAATATCTGTATTCTGGGAAAGTAACCAAACTATCTCTCAGAGCTACAGCAGACCTATTCCCTAGTGCGATGGAAGATCCCAACTCCCTTTGGCTGGCTAACAACCAAGAATCTGTAGGTGAGCAGTTCACAGGTTCAGCTACATCTGTTTGTGTCAAGCAATACCCAATGGCTCTAGAAGCACAGAAAGGGATTGCCATTCGCCTCTCCAAACTTGGGAATGCAGGCATCATAACGCTGCCAGTCACTCTGAAACACATTCCTCTTGCCCATCAAGAGACCTAGAATCCCTAACCATAGGCCTGTCTAGGCCAAAAAGAAGGCAAAGAAGTTCTAGGCCATTCATCCCACAGTCCCAAACCAATATACCCTCATGAGTTTATCTAGAGAAACAAGTGGACACAATGAAGTTTTGTATTATTCATGTTTGACTTATGATATGCCAAGGGGAGCTTCTTTTCTGGCCTTGTTTACATAATTTTCTCCATTCTTCTAGTATCTCCATAGGTTACTTTCTGTAATTTCAGAAGGATTTCCCTATGATCTTGTTGAAGATGTCTATGTCATTAAACTGGGACTTGACTTCCTCATCTACCACTATGTTGTTGCTAAAGTTTGGTCATGCACCTCACAATTCTTGTGTCTTTCTTTCCTGTGTTTTAGTGACTTATTTTTTCTCATATTTTTTCTTATCTGGTCTAGATCTTCTAATTTGACTTCCAGTCCTGATATTCTCTTTTTGCATGATTCATTCAACATGTAAAGATTTCACTTGAGTTTTCTGGTTGGATTACTGTGCCGTATAATTTCATATTCATTTTAGCTTGACTTTTCTTCAATGTTTCTATATGTAGCTTTATTAAATTCCATTTCAAAGTCAAAATTATATTTGTGATTTCCATCAACCTTATGACACTGCTGAAGCCTGTGTTCTCTAGGTTCATTCTCTTTAAGTTCTTTGAGCTTAATCATTAGGCTTTCTTTAAATACCTTGAATTCCGTAGATAATTTATTGCTTGCTTTATTATGTTTTGTTTACTGAGGATCTAGATAAGTATTTTCTGCAAATATTTCTAAAGGATTTTAAGACACTCTGCAAGAATACTGACTTTACTCTTCATATAATTTTTAGTTTGAATTTGATATATGAGCATGTGGATTTCTTTTGTTAGTTATGTGTCAGAAAAACACAAAGCAGGTTAGAGCTAAATATGAGATGTGCTTGTAGGCCAGGTTGTACATAAAGATTAAAGTTAATCTTTAATGAATAAAGTTACTTAATGATTTCTGATGGGGACAGGAGGCTCAGCTGCTTTGCATGATATGTATCTTGGTTCCGGGGTACATCTGGTAGTTGGTAAGGCTGTATGGAGAGAATGATCAGACAATCCAAATGGCTAGACCTTGGTGTTGGATGTGACTTGGCTGAATTTGGAATATGGTATCCTAGCATCCTGGATGTTGAGGAAGAGTGGGTGGTGTCTGAGCCACAGCCTAGAGGTGGGTAGCCATGCCAGTCAGACTAGGCTGGGGCATTGGATTTGAGAGTTAGGCTAGATCTCAGTGGATGAATCAGACAGACTTACCTTTCTAACCTTGGTGAAAGACATATTGCATGTCTAAACAGAGAGACTGGAATATGGAGAGAGAGGAGCACAGAGATTGGGGACCTGCAGGTTTAAATTTTAATTTTAATATGTGAGACTATAATATAATTATAACATTCATCTCTTCCCTTTCCTCCTTCCACATATAACCTTCCTCTGATCTCCTCCCAATTCATGGCCTCCTTTATTCTAATGACTGTTATATGCATACACACACAAACACACACATATAAACATAACTGGTTCTTTATTAAACTTTGTGTATATATATATATATATATATATATATATATATATATATATATATATATTAAATATGTGTGTATATCAGAGTAAAGATTTGTTTAGCAATTCATAACCTGTAGAAGCCAGAAACATGTTGGATTCCCTGGTGCTGGAGTTTTTAAGTGATTTTGAGATATCCAGCATTGGTGCTAAGAAAGAAATAAACTTGGGTATCCTGCAATAGCAGAACATGTTCTTAACTCTTGAGCCATTTTTCCACCCTATTTAGATTTTCATAACCGAATATAAATAAGTACATAATATCTATTCTGTCTTTTGGGGGGCATGCTGTGTCTTCCCTTGTTCTGTTCATGGAAGCAGCTGACTTATTTAATTATATAAAGCAGATGTTGTACAAGGACAGCAGTTGTTTTGCATACTGTCTATTTATACTGCCATAATACAATTTCAGAGGCCATCATGACTCCATCTTTGATGCCAACCTTATTTTTTTCTTTGAAAGTTTTGTGGGAAATGAACTTTTATGTTCATCAGAGCTTGAAGTGACAAACTAAACTGAAATCAAATCATAATTTAGTCCTCTCAACTCATGTGTTGCAAGTTATGAATCAAAGTGTATAAATCATCCTCTCTTTACATAGTATGTGCATCTGCAAAATGTGGGCATTATACAACATTAAGCATAATATTATACATAAGGTTATATACTAGAACAGACTTTTCGTGCTTCTCAAGGCATCCTGATTCTCTTCTCCTCTTTCGCATTTGGCATGATTTTTGTGCCAGGTTGTTTTCCAGTTTCCATATTTAAATACAAAAGTAGAATGGTTGCCAGAGAAGATATGAATGGGCTGGTTGATTGTTCTTAGTATTAATTGAAGTTACTCCCTTATGGCATGCATTTAGTCAATGAGAAATAGGACCTTTGAGAGAACTGGGCATGGTAATCTCCATCATATCTAGGAAGTAGCTCTTACTTCCTCAGAGAGAAACAGCACTGTGAGATGTCCTATTTCTAGAACAGCCAAACTCTGGTCTGGAGCCATGGAAAAACTAATGTCTTCAATGCAATAAATTGTGAGCTACTGAAACCAACCAGCAGTCAGTCGATTGGTCTCAATCTGGAGCCATTCATTCCTTAGTTGAGGTAGGATATGACTACAACTTTGTTTAAATTTGTCACCAACCCCAAAGCAAGGAGCTGTATGAAGACATACTCTCTGGTTTACCAACTGAGAATAAACACTATTATTTGGAGGTGGTACATGTTGAACAACTTTTTACAAAACAACATTTACTAATTACAATTCAAATACATCTTGAAAGTTCGCTTATGCAAATTTATTTGGTCACTTCTTATTTTTTAATGAAGCTACTTTGTCAAACACAAACTCCCTTTGGCTTGGAGGGGCTTACTTTATCTTTACCATTCTGCATCATCCAATGAGCACATATAATATTTGGAAGCCATCTCTACTGTGAAAGAACTATTTCTATAGCATGATATTGACCAAGACATACTTCTCTAAGAAAAATACAAACATAATAAATGGCTCAGCTTGAGCTATCTCTGATTATAACTTTTACTTTACCCTAAACAGAATTTATTCCTCTAAACTAGTTATGTGGAACTCAATTTCCATCATACATATTTATACCTTTATTGTTATATTATAATCTGCATGTACATAGTTTGTTAATTTGTAAATCTTGCTCTTTTATGCAACAACACTGTATATTGAATTAGAATATCAATATTGTGTTCCACTTATTTTATAACACTAGTCATTCAGACTATTATATTAATAAAACAGTTAATGTTATTGTATCAATTACTATATTTTTGCTGGTATATCTACTAGCACACTATTCAATTGTTTTATTTTTATTTAAATCTGGAATAATTTTCCCATTCAATATAGATTTTGAAATCAGTTTATTATGTTTATTGAAGACTTTTAGTTTCATTTCATCAAAGATAAAGTTGGAAATGTATTTGTGATATTTACCTCTATATTCAAAAAGTGAAAGTATCTGTCCAAAAATTACTTTCAAATGTTAATGTCCTAATAAAATGTCTATGTTTGCTTTTAGATTCCTACAAGTCATCTACTCTGTGAGAATACATTTTAAAGAACTGGGTGATAGTGCTCTGCTTTGCACTATCTTTCTATGTTTAAACCTAGAAGCCTTTCTGATGTTGAAAGGCAATTCACTCCAGGTCTTTATGTCTCTTTGTGTCTTATTAGCACAAAAAGTGATAAATCTGGTCAAGGTGCATCTTCAAATATGTTAAGAATATGAGGGAACTTGAAAGTGTATCTTTCAACTGGTCATAGACTAATCTATACTTTGCTTTACGATTTAATAAAAACATCACTTTCTAAAGCGAAGACTATACAAGTGTGAAATTAACTCCATTTTGAAGACTAATGTTTCCTGTTCTTGGTCTTATTTACCTGTGACACAAACATACTGAGGATATAGTACCTATCTGGGCCTCTCTCCTTCATCTTCATGTATCTAGGAAGAGAATGAAGGCAGTTATGCAGTGCTTTCTTCCTGAAGGAATATAATTAATAGCAGTTATTTAATGTTGAAGGAAGTACATGGAACAAATTAAGCCTAGCACTTGAAAGCGAGGGTACATTGAATAAAATGGCTTAACATGTAGGGTGTTCAGCAAAGAAATTGTCAAAAAATCCAAGGCTAAAATAGGGAAATGAATACTATTAGGTGACTATTTTATATAGCCTCAGATTTTTTCCAGTGGTTTGGACTTCAGGGTAGTTTTCTAGTCCTAATCACCAAGTAATGTGTTGAAAACATTTATTACTAAATTGAACTATTTGTTTCATAGTTTGTTTGTGTTGAGATTAATTATTCAAAGTTTGTTTATTATTCAATGGATTTTTATATAGTAAAAAGTATAGTAAATATACTTTTTTATGTAGTATATAGTATAGTATAGATTGAAGATATTTATATCTAACAGGTGTCATCATGATGTTTTTGTATATCATTATACACAATTTATACTAGAGTTTTTCAGTTCTTATGTTTGATTGTCTGAACTTCATAGTGTAGACTTCTTCAGTATTTGAAATAGTATTTTGAGTTCTTGAGAATAATGCATTTTTGCTGCTCTTCCTAACAGTGGTTATGTGTGCTTTCTAGTAAAATTTTTGATTATGCTATCAATTTTTACATTTTCAGTGATTTCATTTTATTATTTGATTTTTTAAGTTTTAGTAAGTAATAGTTGAGAAATCATTTCTTGGTAGATAAGCTCTCTCATATTGCACTATGTCAAATTTCCTGCACACAGATCGAGTTTGTGGTCACTACTGCAATGAGATCCATAATTTTCATGTGCTTAAAGCCAACACAACTTCACCTTTCCTCTAGTGTTTTCCTGATAAATTTTAATGTATTTATTCTTGAACTATTTTTATTGTCTATTTTAACTCTGCTTATTGCAAGCAGAACATTGTCTCTTATAATTGCTTGATATTTTGTTCAACAATATTTGTATTTTTATCTCAATTATAAATTGTATCTTTACTGATACATATGTATATGTCTATATAAAGCCTGTTGTTATATTAGCTTGTATAATTATCTTCTATTAATTTCTTCCTTCTATTATCTTTAGCTACTGAATTTTTGTTGTTGTTGTTGTTGAGACAGGGTTTCTATGTAGCAGCCCTGGCTGTTTCAGAACTGGCTTGTAGACCAGGCTGGCCTCAATCTCACGGAGATCTGCCTGCCTCTGCCTCCCAAGAGTTGGGAATACAGATTTGTGCTACCATCAAACATCTCATTCCTGATTATTTTTGCCAGATTTTATATTTTTAGTTTATATTTTAGCTAAATGTTTATTACCTTAATGTACTATTGTACTTGTCAATGTTATTTTTTGCACTATTCTATAGTAGTTTGAAAAATTTGTGAATACTAATGAAAGAAATTTGTGTGTTCGCTCTATGGATATATTAAAAACAGTTGCCCCACCCTAATTTTATTTCAGTTTCACTTAATGAAATATGTTAGTTACACTGGAGCTGTGTTGACACGCTGATACAGTTACAGGGAAATATATCTAGGTAGAAAAGAAAGGGAATTAATTATAGAAATTAAACACACTTGTTTAAAATAGAATATATTCAAAATTGATTTCATTTAAAGAAAAGATATTTTCTTCCAAGCCTATTATTAAAAGAGTAGAGAGTCATTTTCTGTGAAATGAACTTTCACAGTGACATACTCAGCCAGATTTGGTGTGGTAAACGTACCCACCAAGAAATTCAGGAAAACCCCCAGCTATCTTCATTGACATGACATTCAAAACATGTCAGTGAAAGTATTTAGAAGCAGAGCAAACACTGGGCCTAAGTCGTTGTAAGAGAGCTCTGTCCCTTTGGTAGGGGAGTGTTCCTATGAAATCCACCCACAATCCTGGCCTGTTTCCTGAAACCATATTATACCATTTAGTTATTGAGCTCTGAGCTTCACTGTCTCTCCATCTCCATCTTGGGCATCAGATGTAGCACAAATAATAAAAACCCAAAGACTAATATTGGGGTTCAAGCTGAATGATCCAAGAAGCAAAGCATCCAATCACTAAAGAGCTCTTACCTCCACAAAATCTTCAGACTGAAAGAAAGCGTGTTCCTGTCTCATCCTGCCTTATATTCCTGTCTAGAACTGGGATTAAAAATGTGTACCATCACTGCTGGGGCCTGTGTGTCTGATTAGTGTGACTGCTGGTGTGCCACCACTTCCTGGCCTCGATGGCTGTAACAGGAAGGGCCTGCTTGTTCATTCTAGCCACTGGCTAGCTTAGCCCTGAAATAAGCACGCAGAAAACTGTATTAATTAAAATTCTGCTTGGCCCATTAGCTCTAACTTCTTATTGGCTGACTTTTACATATTAATCTGTGTATCACCACTTGGCAGTGGCTTACCAGCTAAAGTTCCGGCATATCTGACTTTGGCTGCGTCTCCATAGTGTCTCTCCCTGACTCTGCCTCCTTTCTCCCAGCATGCCACCTAGGTTTCCATGTCTACCTAAGTTCTACCCTATCAACAGGCCTAAAGCAGTTTCTTTATTAACAAATGAAAACAACACAAAGACAGAAGGACCTCCTACAGATGGCTGACTAGAGTGGCTGCTGGGATTAAAGGTGTGTGCCACTTCCTGGCTTTGGTGGCTGACTAGAGTGGCTAGCTTTGCACTCTGATCTTCAGGAATTCTTTATTTACTAAAACACAAATAAAATATCACTATATTTTCTATCATTGTTATTTGTAAAACTGAGAAGTTGAATATTATCAGGTCTTAATAATTCTGTTAGTACTATTTTCGATGATCACACCTAGGACTTAAAAATAGATATAATAAACTAATAAGAAAGTTAAATTTATGCATCATGCTCATTATGAGAATTTGCATCAAATAAGACTATTTCTAGACCTTAAGGTCAAAGTCAACTTTGGAATCATGAGAGATCCCTTCAAAATAACAAAAAAAGGAATTTTGCAAGTTGCCAGCACAATAGTTTTATTTTTTTTGTTATTTCTATTACAAGTTTTTCCTCACTCGTAATTCAGTAATGTCAGTTATTTTCATTGACACAGCTGTAATCAGTGATCAGTGAGGAAGACACTCAGTAAATATGTAGAAATACTGGTAAACAGTTGCCATCATTACTTCTGTTTTAAAGAATGAAGAAATGGCAAAATCAAAGTAGTCAGCTGAAGCTTTCTGCCTTTTAGCTGGCTGTGGCCACATTTTAATCATAGCAGACATTTCTATCTCTATCATGAAAACTTTAAGTTTAAATAAGCTTTCTTATTTAAAGTGAAATAATAACATCATGAATCTGTAATCAAACTCAGAATTTTTTTTCCTTGAAGCTCAATTATCTTTGGATTAAAGACCACAGTATTCTTCATATTACTACAAATGTGGTAACACACATGCATAAATACATACATACACATATACACACACACATACACACATACACACATATACACACATATATACACACATACATACACATATACACACATACACACAGATATATAAATATACACAGACATAGTTAGTCTTTGAGTTAATATCCCCACATATATAAAGTTCTGAGTATATTCTAAATAATATTTTATAATCACATCTATATTATACTTCATTTTAGTTATACCATAAAAATATAACTATATACATTATAATACAAGCTGGCATCTCTATTAATGTTATATAAGATTATGGCAATAATAAAAAGAGTAATTTTCCCATTATAAGGAGTAAACTTGAGATTGGTGACCATTCATTTCATTTAGAATTTACAGCTTCATGGCTCCTTTGTCACTGTGACATGTTTATGAGGATGTTGACTTTTGACTGCTCAAAGGTTATAATGCACTTGATTTGACCCTTCCATATTACGTCAAGATCATAGGACTTAAACTGATTATGTGCCACTCAGAAAGGAAGAATAATAAAAGTTAGTGTTAGCTTCTTGCATTTTAATATATGACCATGAATGATTAATTTATCTTAGAAATAGAAAGAAAACTCACTAAATCAAAGAAGTAATTAAATAGTATGATTGAAGTGACAAATTTAATATTATCACTGACATGGAAATAATGTATCTTCAGACTTACTTTTTAAATATTAAATTGACATTTAATAAAATTAGATATTACAGAAAAGGATTTCTTATACATAAAAATTAAATGGGAACTGTAACCACAATTCGAAATTGCATATTTTCATGGCCAGTTGTCTATAACAGCAGCTAAATCATCAGATTGCTCTCAAAGAACAGAGCACACAAACCTTAGATTTAGAAGAACAATGAAAGTATTTACTTGATTGATATTTTGTTCATTTTTTTGTATATACTGAATTTTAAAAGCCCATAAGTTTATCCATTCCTTTATATTACCATTTCATTTATTAGCACATTATATTGATTTATATTTATGGGGAAGGAGATGTGTTGTGAAATACTAATACAATCTGGAATAATAAATAAAGGTAGTTGACATAGTCTTTACTTGTATATTTAATGGGGTCTGTGGTTGGAACACTTGCTATTTGCTAATGAAGTCTGAAAGGTACAATGCTACTTTATTCACCACAATATGTAATAGAATTAAAATAGAACAGAACAGTTTCCTCCTGATACACCAGATTTTATACACTGATGATGAAAACATCAGTTTTCATTACTTGTCCTTGTAAGCATTTGTATTAGTAACTTTACTGTAAAACACCATGACCCAGGCAACTTATATAAGAGAGGGTTTATTTGGAATTGTGGTTTGAGCACTCAGATATCAAACTGAAAATGAAATTGAATTGCTGAGTGTCATGGAATTCTGAAAGCCAACTCCAGTAATATACTTATTCCAATGAGGCCATACCTCCTGAACCTTCTACACAACCCATCAGCTGGGACTGCATATTCAAATACCGAGGCTATGGGAAGAATCTTATTCAAGCTATTGTCACATCACCATTCTGTTTCTGCTTGCACAAGCTTGACTGCTGCAGACTCTACACTAACTGTGAACAAAGGGTATGTGTTGGACTTGCTCAAGGCTTATATAATTTTTACATCAATTACTGTTGTTGCAAATGAAAGAATGATCATGTGTCTCCTCCTCGTCCTCCTGCTCCTCCTCCTTGTCTTCTCTTCTTTTTCTTGTGATGGAATCTCACTTTGTAGAAGGTGCTGCCCTCGACTTGTAATATCTTTGTGCTAACTTTCCGAATTAGAGATGGGCACTGCTTGGCAAAATGTTTAATCACTTCATCAAAAGTATAATGGGATGGGGCCATCAGACTCACACAAAGGGAAGAGGCAGTGACCCTGGGGGAAGGAAGTCAAGGATTTTCTTCTTTTTTGTCTTTATTTTATTTCATTTTGGTTGTTGCTTTTAGAGAAAGGGTTTTTTTTTTTTTTTTTTTTTTTTTGTAGCTTTGGAACCTGTCCTGGAACTCGTTCTATAGCCCATGTTGGCTTAGCCACCTGCCTCTGCCTCCTGAGTGCTGGGATTGAAGGCGTGCAACAGCACCACCTGGGAATGGATTCTCTTATGGCTAGCATGAGGGAGTGTCCAAGGAAGTTGATTCATCCTAGGTATAATTGGCTTATACGGGTGGCAATCTTTGTTAGTAAATCTTACTGGCTAAAAGTTAGGTAGGAGTTGTTTGGATGACAGACTTCTGTTTTTGTGGGAGCCAGCCATGATAAGCTAAGTATGGGCAGGTCACCCAAAGTAAGTTCTTTACTTCCAACCTTTATCACTTGCCAGAGTAGAACTCAGCCATCGATAAATTTAATTAGAGGCCCGAGTCGCAGTAGTTATCCTGAAGCAATACATAGCTGCAAGAACCACAAGCTGAGATTACCTGACCACCACCCAAGAACAGAACATTCAAATGAAATGCTTAGCATTCTAACTGCTGTAGATAGAACAACCAGCCAGAACACATTCACCAGGACACGCCTAGACAAATGTCAGCCAATCAGGGGTCCTGAACATCAGAAACTCTTCACCCCCACCTTTACTACTATAAAAACCCAATTCTAAGTGAGCTCAGGGCTCTCCGTTTATTCCAATACGTCGGACATGCAGAGAGACCAAGTTTGCAAACTTGCTTAAAATAAAGGCTCTTTGCTTTTACATATGAGACCCAGTCTCCTTGTTGGCTTTTCCTGAGACTTTGTGGATTTGGCATAACAGTTTTTAGAGAAATCTACATGTGGCCCAGACTTTGGCCTGATTTGATCATTTTCTCAGTCTTTTTCAGGCCTGAGTATGTGCCATTCCTCTCCTCTCTGCTATGGAGGTGGTGGGCTGGGCAGGGGGTGATTTGTGGTTAATGGTCTTTTGTTCTCAGTCTTGAGAAGCAGCATGTGAGGCTAAATTTGACCTATCTCTCAGGTTTTACTTGCTCAAATATTTGCCTGGCCTTCTCAATAGTACAATATAAATATATTTTCACTGTATTTTTCTGATTTTATTGAGATCCTTTTTATTTAGTTAGTTTTATTTGTTTGCAATTATTATTATATAATCACTTTTTTCTTAGTTCACAGTTCATGTTTTATTAAATTTTCTCCTTTATTAATCTAGCAATTCCTATTTCCTGTCTAACCCCTAGCCCATATTTTCTAATGCAATAATTAATAAAACTGTTATGGATCTAAAATGAAAGACTATCTGCTTATTTGTTGAACCTGTTTATTTAGCCATTTCTGAATAGGAATTAACTGAGGTAATAAAAATGAGCAGATTTCATGAAGGATTTGAAAGTAAGGAAAAGGAAAATTGGAGAACACAACTTTAAATCACTGAAGTTTTTAAAAATGTGAAAGAAATAGGAGAATCTTTCTCTTCTTAGTGTATAAAGAAATACATTATTGGTATTGCCAAGTCAAACATTTCTTTTGATATTGGGGCTTGGGGGAAAAAGTTGAAACAGGGTATTGCTATATTGCTCAGACTGACATGGCTCTTGCTGTTCCATAACAGTATCCTGAATGCTAGGCTGATGAGGATCGTCACTGCATATGCATTCTCTTCTTTTTTTTCCTTGAGGTTTTGATATCAATAGTTCTTGCTAGTAGCCTTAAGTTTGAACCAGTATCATACTATTCCTGAGAGACTGAAAAACCACAGAAGTAAGAGTTAACCCTCTCTTTCATATTCGGTGCCAAGTGTATGTGTTTTATAAGATTCCTGCCATACTCCTTATTTGCATCAGACTGCTTCACCTCAGTAACACAGTTTCTTTACAGAAGAACCAGTATGTTGACCACTTGTACAGGCAGTTATTTTAAGAACAATAAACAACAACAACTTACCGATGAAGATACAGGTCTCACCCCATGAAAATTCTCTTAGAGAAGCACTTGCACAAAAGCCAAACAGCATCTGCTCCTTAGAGACTAAGTGTTTAGATGCACAGTGCACTTTGGAAAAAACTATGCATTTTAATGAGTCAACTCCTTTTGCTTTGCTCACTAGCCCTAGAGGTGACAGTCATGCCTCTGTAACTGGTTTTCTATAATAATTTAGAATTTACTTATTGATTGTCCTCTTATATTATGTATTTAATAAATGGATCCTTGATTTGAAATTACTCTAAAATAATTTATGAAAATAACTTTTGCAATTTCTCTTTTATATGTTGTCATTAATGGAAATTGTTATTTTAGTTTGCGCTAAGAAAAAGAAGCTTAAATATGAACTGGAGAGGTCTGTTGGTAACAATCGTTGTTGTTGAACACAAAGCAAAGCTGATTCCTTCAGGAATGAGAAGTAGGATTTTAGTAACTACTGAGAACAATGGCATTATGGTTCATTATTTTTTTACCCACTTCTGTGAAAATATCTACTGCACAAAGTGCCTGGGGTACTAGGAGGCGACTGTACTTGACGGACTGTGTTGGCAGTGTCAGGGACAATGAAACTATCATACATGAAATACTTTCACTTCACTGACATAGAGAACATGCCAGGCTTGAGGTCATTAAACTATCACCTCAAATAACAGTCAAAGATAAAAAAACATACCCATGGAATTTGTAAAAGACTCTATTTCTCGTCACTGCTAACTTCAAGCTAAAGCTATCATATGGAATTTTAGCTGTTGTAGAATTAAATGGTAAATTCCATTCAATGCCTTTTAAACTTATATAAACTTTAATGTTTTATATAATTTGTACTAATAAATGTGTCAACAATTTCGCATTAAGTTTAGAAACATTCTCCTATGTATATACATATTCTTTTTGAAAGACAACAATAATTGGTATTTTGAAATCCTATCTTTTGCTTCAACTAAATTGCTTTTCTCAGGCAAAAGAGACAGGATTTGCTGGTCTCAGAGGAGGCATACTGTCTTAGTTGTTTATGTTTGTGTTTTTGCACTTGGATCTAGGCAACTGGAATTATGATGTTTGAGTTGCTTCATGGTGTAGATCTCTCTGCCCACCTATTTTTGGATCCCATGGTTTGAACTCAGGTCACCTGTCTTGCACAGACAGCAAGTGCTTTTTCCCAGTGAATCCTCTGACTGATCCAGAAACTGACTTTTTTTTATAAGAAAAAGTATAAGAAACACAGTTCGTTTACAGAGTGCCCATTTTGTCAAAAAAAAAAACTGTAAGAAAACTAAGTGGTAGAACAAAAATGACAGGAAGAGATGCACAGATGTCACACAGAGAGAAAGAGATCTAGGCATTTGTAGAAGTGTTTTGATATTATGGATAATCATGGATATATGTGGATTTGCACATTAAACATGAGACACGCAGGGAACATTTGCACACACCTCAAAATATTTAAATGCTGATGTTTTCTTGGCAGTTTGATTTTATTTTGGATAGATAGAGTATTTTTAATTCATGTATATATATTATCATGTATATAACATATATTTATAAACTAGTTACTATTAATAATTAATAAGATGGAAGACCAATACATTTAGGTAAGTTGGTTTTTTATCATTAAAGGGAAACTATTTGTGTCAGAATTAAAGAGTGTTCAAGACAAAGAAGCTTCATTTAATTTTTACATTAAATTTTCAATCTACTGTACTGAGTCATTCCAATTTTCTAGTCAATCAGAGTCCAATTATATTTAGAAAGGCTATAAACTATTAGAAATAACCAGAGCCATATCTAAATGTGTGATTCAGAAATTTACACAGACATTAAGACCTAGTTTAAAACTTTTACTGATAAGTTATAAAATAAAAAGTCAGTGTTTTCAGAGAAAGGATGCAGGCACGTTTAAAAGCAGAGGGAAGTTACTTTTGTTCTATAAATATTGTGCATGTATGCCACAAAAGTTTAAATTAATACCTTTAAAGATTTGCTGGTTCATTTAGTCATGTCTTTGGAAAATATCATCATATATTATTAAGGAGGAAATGTGAGTTTTATTTCTGTAGAATAAATGTAACTTTTTAAACTAAGCACTAAACGATTTATGGGTATCAGATCTGCAACTTAATTTATATAACTCAGATTTTTTCCTTTCAGCACATTGTGCCTGATTGCTATTGCAAGGTCCTAAGCACATCTTCTGTTTACGGAATGAGAATGTTATTATGCAGACTGCTGGGTAATTCTGAAGCCAGTTGTATCTGAGAAAAATGTGACTGTGCTCGAATATATCCATTTACATGCAGTAACCTGTGCTCCATAGCTTCTCATAGGCATTATCTCTAGAAATTATTTGTTATATATAATTGGAAATAATTTTAAAAATACTTTCACAGCAATTACCATACAAATATGATTATATTAACATTATCTGTTTATAACTTTTCCATTGAGTACATTTATGATTGAAATAAACCTACATAAGAATCTACAGATAAATTATTATTACAGTCAATGTAAAATCCTGTACTTTATCTAAGAATTATATTTTCTAAGATATATTAATATTTTAGCTAATATAATTTACTTTAAATTAAATTAAATTTAAAGTTATTGTCAATATTTGTTAAAAACAAAAATTCCCAAGTTTGAAAAAAATATTATCTAATGAGCATACACACACACACACACCACACACAAACACAACACACATACAAAACAAACACACACACACACAGACATACTTTGATCCCACATTTCTGTCTGTACAGCTTCTACAACTGACTTCATTCTATAGTGGGTACAGAAGTCTTTAGACATCTCATTGATTAGCTCTAATATATCTCTCTATATATATTTTCTTATATGAAATATGTGTATCTTACTTATATAAACTACTTAGTAGATACAGATTAACTTTAAATACACACACACACACACACACACATACATATAGCTTCTGTATATTTCTTATAAGTATATACTTTTCTTAGAAACTTTAAATTTAAGATTCCAATATTTTTGATCTATGTGTTGAATATCATTTCAAAAAATCCATAAATGAGAAAATTCTTCTGACTAATTTAATTGATGGGTAAAACAGATGTCAAAATGCAATTTAAGTCTGTGTTTATATTCTTTAAAGTCTACTGGGTAATAGTTAATTTCATGATCATTGCTAGTACCTACCAAATACTTTTACTAAACAAAATTGCAAATGTTAAAATTACTAATTTATTTAAATTAACATTTCTGTAATTTGAACTGTTAAAATGCCTTAATGATGTTTGAAAACCCAGGAAATATGATTATATAAAGTGTCTTAATGATATCTTTTAATAATAGTGTTTCATGCAGTATAACATTACATAACATTTTGCCTTTACCGTTGTGAAAAAAACTTATGGCTATTCAAAGAGTTTAATATAGCTTGCTATTTTAAGAGTAATTATGATATACACAATTTTACATGTCATAAAACTTATCCCAATCTTTTTGAATATTAGATAAAGGAAACTATAAATTCCTTTTTAGTACACTAACATTGTTAAAGAAAGTGTAAAAACAAAGAACATTCAAAGATTTTGATAATGACATGGATTTAGACACAGCCAGTATTTGTATATAATTTATTTTAAATTTACTTGAAAAAAATTGTACTATTATGAAGGTCACGATAATTGTGAAGAGAATAGATGTCAGGTTATGAGTCTGAGTGGCCAACTTAAACCTCATGAAAATGAAAATTTAAAAATGAATTAATTACTTTCCCAATGATAGTACCCAACTAATTTCATGGTAATGTTAAAGCAATCAAGATTGCTCAGAATTAAGGGTGATTATTTCCAACTCTAAAGACCTGAATTATGTCCTGGTACATTGAAAGGAGAAAACTGACTCCCCCAAAATGTTCTCCTAAGCTGAGATGAAAGCCTGAGTCAAAGTTGTGGGTAATCGTGATTCATTACCTCCTCTAGAATTCCTCTTTAGCTTCTGATATTCACAGGATGGGATTCTTGATGAATTATAGGAAACTAACAATTGACCATGCCCTTTCTGAAAAATTCATTTTAATATCCTAAATCATGCTGTGCTCCTTTGAAGGGAATAGCTGCAAATGTTCTCTCCACAGTGATAGGAAATCGTTACAGTTACAGACTCGGGTGTCAGGAAAAAACTCATCGCACGGTTGATTGTCCTGTAGCAAGCACAATGGAGTATAAAGTACCAACCAGTGACAAACTGCATGACACCTTACAGAGGACAACATATGTTTTGACACTTGAGCTCTTACTTCAGTGAAAAAAAGGATTGATTCCATGGATTAAGTGGTCCTCAACGTAGTCAGAAAGATTGAGCATGGCTTCTGAAAGAAGGAATAGATTTCAAGGTGGATTACTGTGTCTTAGAAGATTCAAAAACTATTAGCCTCTAAAAAGAAAGATTGAAGAGTTTAAATCACCAAAGAAACAGTTTGAAAACTTCTCAGAAGATCGAGGCTTATATAACGTTTTGGGGGAAAATAGTTATAATAGGGTATACTAGTTTTCTTTGATGGAATAAATTAAAAGAGAAGTCTAAATATTGATCTAATTGATTTTATATTAGAAACTATTTGCCCTATATAATAAAAAACTGTTAGTATCATCATAGAAAATATGAAATTAAAAGCATACACACATACTTCATCAGAATATTTTGAATCAACAAGGTAATTTGGGAATAATTACTTACTTTTTTTCAGCAGTGTGTATTTGCAGTCATGTGGGTATTTGTAGATTATCATGCCTACCACAATGAATGGTAAAACAGGGTGTAAAGAATTTAGACCAGTTATGAGTACTGACATTAAGAAAAACGGTGACAGTGGGGGTGAGTGCTGCTTACAACCTGCCCATAAGCACCATGAAGTGTACGAGAATATAATCTATTAATAAAAATTTTGAGCCTGGCGAGATGGATTAGCAGACAAAGACACTCTCATGGCATACGCAAGAACTCTGGATCCGTCTCTGGATCCCACACTGTGGATATGATGCCTTCTCACCTCCACGTACACACTGAGCTGTGTGCACAGTAGGATGTGTGAGCACAAACACAACTAAACACACATGGTACAAAAGCAAAACTTTAAACAGAGAATTTCTTGATTTTGTATTAATGCCACGATCTCTTCATTAACAGTTTTCACTTCAGTCATGTAGGGACAACCCAAGGTGTCAATACAATGTGGTTTGAGAAGCTGCATTTGTGTATGGCATAATGTAAATCTGACCAGGTTATTTATATTGCCGCCCCATTCAATTTTTAAAAGATGATATTATTTTATATTTTAATGTAAGTATGTTACTGGGAACATTGAAAACAGAAGTATTAAATGATGTGATGTAAAGATTGATGGGAATTAAAGGAGGCAAATATGAGTGGACTCAGAACTTCAAAGCAGTTACCTTTTCACCTATGGCTTGACTTGGTAAGCACAATAGTAATGTGCAGATACATATCTGTGTGTGAAAAAAAAGCAGTCAGCATGTGGACACATTTTAGATTATTGGTGCTCTCATGTGTGGTTTTTTTTTCCCACATTTACTAGGGAAAGACAGCATGTTCTTCCTGGCTCATAGCTGCAGCAGATTTTGAAACATGGACTTTCCACACAAAATGCATTATACATATCTGAATTCTATGTACCCCCATAGCCTTAAGAAGGAGCTAGAGAGATAACAGATATGTGTATATAATAAAAAAGTAAATTAAAAAATTAACAGGATTTTCAGTCAATTTCAATAATTTTGGTATATAATCATTTAATATGTTTATGTAATTGAACTATATTGAAGCATTTCATAAATTAAAATTTAAATTTCAGTTTCCTATTCTGATAATTTGTAGATTTTTTCATAATAATGAGAACATATTGTTCAGTTTAAAAAGAAAACCATAAATTGCTCATTTAAAAATAAGTTTACAATTAAAAACGGTGATCACAGATAATAATAATAATGCATGTTTCAAAAGGGAATTTTTGCTTGTTTGTTTTGTTTCTGAGAACTGTCTATGTAGCCCTGGCTGCCTGAAACTAGTTCTGTAGAGCGAGTTGATTTTGAACATATAGATCTACTTACCTCTGCTTCCCCAGTGTTGAAATTAAAGGATTGTGCTACCACGCCTGCCTTTAAAGAGTGAATTCTTAATTTCTGTATTTTCCGGAAGAAATGTTTCTTCTATTTAAAGATCCTATTAGCCCTCTTAATTCTTTTCTTTTCTTTTTTATTTTTTGGAAAAAAAAAAAACTTTATTCATTTTACATACCAGTCCTAGTTCCCACTTTTTCTGCTCGTCCCATTCACTCCATCATACACCCTTCTCTACCCCTTATCCCCTGCTCAGAGAGGATAGGTCACATTGCTTTGGGGAAGGTCCAAGGCCCTGCCTACTCTATCTAGGCTGGGCAAGTATCCATCCAAAGAGAACTAAAAAGCCATTACAAGCAGCAGGGATAAATCCTGGTGCCACTGCCAGTAGACCTGCAATCTTCCCCAGTCATATGATTGTCACCCACATTCAAAGGAACTAGTTTGGTCCTATGCTGTTTCTTTCCCTGTCTGGCTAGAGTTGATGAGCTCCCATTAGCTCAGATAAACTGTTTAAGTGGGTGTCCCCATCACGGTCTTGACCTCTTTGCTCATAGTCTCACTCCTTCCACTCCTTAACCGGACTTCAGGAACTCAGCCCAGTGCTCTGCTGTGGGTCTCAGCTTCCGTTTCCATCTGTTCCTGGGCAAAGGTTCTATAGTTACATTTAAGATACTCATCAATCTGACTACAGGGCAAGGCCAGTTCAGGCACCCTCTCCTTTATTGCTTAGGGTCTTAGCTGGGGTGATCCTTGTGGATTCCTTGGAATTTCTCTGGTGTCACATTTCTTACTAGGCCCATAGTGACTCAATCAAAATGTCTTTCCTTGCTTTCATCTCTGTCCTTCCTTGACCTTGACTATCCCATTCTAACAAGTGCTTCTCCCTTCTCCCCCTTTCCTCTCCTCCTCCTCTTTGTCTTTTATTCCTTCCCTTACCCCCATGATTCCAATTTGGTCAGGCAATCATTTCTTTTTATTCTTTCGGGAGGAAGTATATATGTTTTTCTTAGGGTTCACCTTGTACTTAGCTTCTCTAGGGTCATGGACTATAGTCTTGCTATCCTTTACTTTACAGCTAGTATCCACTTATGAGTGAGTACATACCATGTTTATCTTTCTGGGTCAGGGTTACCTCACTCATGGTATTTTTTTGTAGTTCCATCCATTTGCTTGCAAATTTCAAGATGCCACTGTTTTTTTACTTCTGAGTAGTGCTCCATTCTGTAAATGTACCACATTTTCTTTCTCCATTCTTTGGATGAGGGATGTCCAGGTTCTGGCTGTTACAAATAATGCTGATATAAACATAGATGAAAAAATGTCCTTGTAGTATGATTGAGCATCCGTTGACATATGCCCAATAGTTGTATTTCTGGATCATAAGATAAATTAATACCCAGTTTTCTGGGAAAACAACTTACTGTTTCCCAGAGTGGGTATACAAGTTTGCATTCCTACCAGCAATGGAGGAGTATTCCCTTTACTCCACATCCTCTCCAGCATAAGATATCATTGGTGGTTTTGATCTTAGCCAATCTGACTAGTATAAGATAGTATCTCAGATTCATTTTGACTTGCATTTTCCTTATGGCTAAGGATGTTGAACATTTCCTTATATGTCTTTCGATTATTTGAGATTCTTCTGATGATTCTCTCTTTAGCTCTTTACTCCATTTGTTAATTTGGTTATTTAGAATTTTGATGTCCAATTTCTTGAGTTCTTTATAAATTTTGGAAATCAGTCTTCTGTCTGATGTGGGGTTTGTGAAGGTCTTTTCCCATTCAATAGGCTGTTGTTTTGTGTTATTGACTGTGTCCTTTGCTTTACAGAAGCTTCACAGTTTCAGTAGGTCCCATTTATATATTGTTGCTCTCAATATATGTTTCTTAATTTTCTGAGAAATCGCCATACTGATATCCAAAGGGACTGTACCAGCTTGTACTCCCACCAGCAATGCAGGAGTGTTCCATTTATCCTACAACCTCTCCAGTGCAAGTTGTCATCTGTGTTTTGATCTTGGCCATTCCTATAGGTGTAAGATGGAATCTCAGAGTTGTTTTGATTTGCATTTCTCTGATGACTAAGGATGCTGCATATTTCCTTAAGTGTCTTTCAGTCATTTTGGATTCCTCTGCTGAGAGTTCTCTCTTTAGGTCTGTACTCCTAACTATTTATTTATTCTTTTGCTTATTTGTTCTTGAGTTCTTTGTATATTTTGTAGATCAGACCTCTGATGTGGGGTTGGTGAAAATCTTTTCCCATTTTGTCTGATTGACCTTGTCCTTTGCTTTACAGAAGCTTTTCAATTTCAGGTGGTCCCATTTATTGTTGACTATATTTTCTGTGTCTTTGAGCTGGAGTTCTTTTCCTTCTTCTATCCCTATTATTCTAAGGTTTGGTCTTTTCATGGTGTCCCAGGAATTCTGTATGTTTTATGTTAAGAATTTTGTTGGTTTTGGATTTAACGTTTTCTTTGAACGATGAATCTATTTCCTCTATAGTATCTTCAACACCTGAGATTCTAACCTCTCTCTATTCTGTGGTTTATGCTTGCCTCTATAGTTTTTGTTCATTTATCCAGATGTTCCATATCCAGAATTCCCTCAGTTTGTATATTCCTTATTGCATCTATTTCATCTTCAACTCTTAAAATGTTTGAACTGTGTGCTTCACCTATTTTTTTTCTTTTCTTCGATTTTTAAAAAAAGATTTATTGATTTCTTCCAATTTTTTGTTTGTCTTTTCCTCCATTTCTTTAAGAAAATTTTTATTTTCTCTTTAAAGGTCTCTATCATTCTCATAAATTTGTTTAAAATAATTTTCTTCTGCTTCTTCTAGGTTGGGATAATCAAGTCTTCCTGTTCTATGACCACTGGGTTCTTATGTTACCATGTTGTTTTTTGTGTTTGTTTTTTTTTTGTTGTTGTTGTTGTTGTTGAATGAATTCTTGCATTGTTGCCTAGCTATCTCTTCCTCCAATTGGTGCTGACAGTGTCTTTGCCTCTTGGTCCAATCTTTGCAGTGGCTGTCTGTGTCTTTGGGATCTGTTCTTGGTCTGCTCTGTTTTGTTGCTGTCTATGTCTCTGGGAGTCACTGAGGTCTCTCTTGGTTTACTCTCTTGGTCCTCTCTGTGCAGTCACACAGACTGTGGTTCAGGGTTCCTCTCTTGGTCCTCTCTGTGTAGGTGAAGCTTGTATTTTAGAGTTCTTCTGAGGTTGCAGTAGAATAGTCAAGTTTGGGGGCACAGTGGGAACTTAAAGCTTTCTGGTTCTGGTCTATGGGGTAGGGGTGTTGGAGCAGCATACCTGCAGGAAGCATGCCTGCTGGCTGTGTTGAGAGGCTGAGGCATGTGTAGGAAGGGCAAGGAGTTTTGCCCTGGTATGGACAGCCTAGGCAGTAAGGTATCCCTCAGGGTGGGTGGTCACTCACCTTTTGGTCCTTTCTGTGAATTTGCACCCTAAATTTTAGAGTTCCACTGATGTTATGGGGGATAGGACTGTTTGAGGGCAGAGTGGGCAGCCCTCTTTATTCTTAATAGCAAGAATTTTGTGACATATGGTATAAAAATATTATGAAATAAGTGACAGTGAAACATCTTGATACTTTCAGGTTAAAACATATTGTTCCATATTACTGGCTTTATTGGCATCAGTCTTACATTGAATGGAAAACATAAATTTCCTTCGTCTTATGATTCAAAATGTATTTCTGCTCCACTATGTTTTAAAGCATAATGAAATGTCAGTAATTTCCAGTGTGTAATATGAACTATTTACTTTTTTCTTGTTCAGTCTATTGCTTAGATAATTGCTAGGCCATTTATTTTAGAATGTCTAATTTATTTTCATGAAATTCTAAATTTACAATTTCTATTTAAAATATTCCACTTACTCTAAACTGATATTGAAGTTGCTTAAGTGAATGGATGAAATTCATAGTTTCATATATCTCAGTAAGTGAATTTCATTAAAAATAAATATACCATGGATTTTCATAAGCCCAAACCAGATGGTTAATTAGAAATAATGGTAAATTATGGGGTTCATTATCAAACTGTTTAAAATATTAGTATAGGCAAAAAAATAGTCAACTTCGGAAATCTTGAATTAAATCTACCTTGACTTTGAAAAATGAAATAAAACTTTGACATTGAGAAGTAAATAAAATATTTCAGAAATAAGTCAGTATTGATTCTGTGGTGAGCTTTGAAATGACTTTTCTAGATCTGATCCATCAGGTCATCATAAGAAGGCAGAGTTAGTCACATGATCATGTCATTTGTAGTCTACAGTTACAATGTGCTTGCCTCAAAATTCTTTACTCTTTTCATTTTTACTCGAGACTCCTGCCAAAGGGAATGGAGTGAGGCCACTTGCCCATTGTTTTTCCAACATCAAACGTCATGTCAAGTATGGAATCTCAAATAGTTCTTTTGTAAACATCACTGTAACTACAGAAAAGGAAAAGGATAGAGTGACAGATCAAATCCATTAGTAGATTGATTTCCTCAATATAACTAACAATGATAACAGAAAAATCTCAAAGTTCATCAGAATGATGTTAAACATATTAGCTACATAACTTCATATGTAAACAGTCTGTTGTGATTATATGAACACAGAAATGAAAAGTATATAATAACCCTAGTTTTAGAAGGCCTACAAAAACTCAATATGTAAAATTATTTTGACACATTATGTCAATAATTTTCACAAGGAGAACAATATTATTTTACTATTTATAATGAAGTTGATGAAAAGTTTAGCTTATTCAATGTTGCTCAGCTTAGTCCATCTTATAAACGACATTAATAATTTTAATTCTTGAGGAAAAGCATCTACATACATGTATCTAAAGAGATGTGGAAATATGTAAACACATTCTTCTCCAAATAAAATTAACTGATGATCAAAATGAGAATTTTAATAGGTAATACTAAACACAAAGTAGAGACAAGTTTGGGAACAAAGACGGCATAGAGCCCATTGTGATGACAGAGCTGCATTGTATATTGTGGTATATTAGGGTTCAAATATATCATAGGTACCATTCACATATAAAACCAAATTGGTATGTCATTTTAAAAGAGATAAGTGTTATTAAAAATAAGTATTACCTTGATTTTTTGACTTAGTGATGAAGTTTGAAAGAGCATATGAGAATTATAATTGACTCTAATATAAAAAAAACACCCAATTTTCCAGTGGTGTGAAAGTAAAATACTTGAACATAGTTTATATATAACATATCATCTGTGTATTTGATCATAAGGGCAGGTCATTGAAAACAGTGTAAAATTAAAGAATTGACTTCTTGTTAAAGATGAAACATTTGTATCTTGTAAAAAACAATATCTTTAAATTAGGAGAAAAATGAAAGTCAGTTAACATGCAAGCCAAGTTTCCCAACGTTTGAAATTGTTTTCTTAACACAAAATTGAAATTTCAATAAAATCTTTGAATCTGTCTGTGTTTCTAATGTTTTTTTTTTTTTTTTCTCAGTTTCCTTCTGTTTGCTTGTTTTACCCTATTCTAATTTTGTGGTTTGCTTTATCTTAGTTTGTTATTATTATGTAAATGCCTATTTGTTTTCCAGGAGAGACAGAGTGTGGTTGTGGATGGAGAGATGGGGAGGATCTGGCAGAAAGATGGGGAGGATTTTGAAGGAGTTGGAGGAAGAGAAATTATAATCAAAATATATACTATGAAAAAAATCTACTTTCAATGAAAAAATAGAAAAAATAACTTAAAAAGTGAAAACTCTTTTTGTCATTTTCTGTTTTAAATGAAAATAAAATTTATATAAATGCCCTCCACTTCTGTAGGTTCTATTCATGTCTTTTCCCAGTAATCACTGTTAAAAGTTCTTTAAATCAAAATTACTAGAAAATTCTGTGAGTGACAGCTGAGACACAAACCACAGTTTAACAACAGCAAAAATGTCACCAGGAAAAAATAACAAAAAATAAGTAAATACACACACACAAAAAAAAACATTGTGTATATAATTAATTAACATGAAGAAACTTGCAGTAATAGTCTGCCTAGTAGACTATACCCTGGCAAACATTGTAATAAGGATTAAAATAATTAACTTAATCCCTCCCTCCCAATTGTCATATAATGAGAGAATGAATTAAATATAGGGATTATGGAGGAGAGAAGAAAAACAGCTTGGCATTTCCAGAGCTATACTTTAATATATTCTTTGCTACTTCATTTGTTAGTCACATAAATCTTCCATAATACCTATTTCAAGTAATAATCAGAAAGATGCCTACTAAAGGCTTCAGAATTTTGTTGTCAGGGTCTGCATGTATTGATATAGGGTGCAAAGTTTGATGCAGTATGCACATGCCAATAAAATTATCCCTTACTACAGCAATATCCTAAACAACTTTTTTCTGGCATGATAGAATTAAAACTTTTCTGATATTGCCTTGGTGGCCCTTTTACACCATGCTATAATTTTATTTTCTAATTTGCTGAAAAACATTTACATCTCTTAACCACACACTGCTAGATTTGTTCTGTTTTTATCTCATAGTAGCCTAAGCATTTATGTGTTAAATCATTTGTATGGTTTTTGTAATAAATACAAACTTATTTTCTTTTTTGTTGTCTTGTTATGTTTTGTTTTATTTATTTATTTTTTTTTTCAGACAGGGCTTCTCTGTTTAGTACTGCTTGTCCTGAAACTTACTCTACACCAGGCTGTCCTTGAACTCAGATATCTGCCTGCCTCTGTTGCCAAAGTGCTGGGACTAAAGGCCTGTACCACCACTTTCTGGCTATCATGATATTCTGATGAGCAGTATCGCAGTATTTCCATTTACAGTCAGGGCTCTCCAACTTAATTTGTCCATTATACCATAACTAGGAAAAGGAATACAAGATTTTGTATTTGCATTTTTAGTTCAAATCACGAACACTTTGCTTCACTTTTGGATTTCCGATTATTTATGTGTATGGCTGTGCATGTACATTTTGTTTATTATTTTTCTTTACTTTTACTCTTTTTTCTTTTTTGTTTTTTTTTTATTTATCCTAAAAATCCTTATTTATTTACATCCTGACCACAGTTTCCCCTCCCTTCTCTCCTCTCAGTTCCACCCCCACAACTCCCTTCCTCCATTTATGTTCAGAAAAATGCAGGGCACCCATGGGCATCAACAAAACATGGCATATCAAATTACAGTAAGACTAAAAACTCTCCTTTGTAGTAAGGCTTGGCAAGGCAAGGCAATATGAGGAATAGGGTCACAAAAGGCAGCAAAAGGATCAGAGAATGTTCCTACTCCTACTGCTAGGAGTCCCAGTAGAAGACCAAGCTACATAACTGTTCCAAATTTGCCTACATCAGTTCCATACAGGCTCCATGGTTGTCAGTTAAGACTGTGTGGGTTGTTGTGAGCACAGGTTCATTCATTCTATGTGTGTGTGTGTGCTTTTCGTTTGTTTGTTTTTTGTTTAGTTGGGTTAGTGTGTGTGTGTGTGTGTGTGTGTGTGTGTGTGTGTGTGTGTGTGTGTGTGATGTCCTTTACCCCTCTGGCTCCTATAATCCTTCCTCCATTTTTTTACAGGAATCCCCAAGCTAGGAATAAGGTTTGGCTGTGGGTTTATATGTGTTTCCATCAATTGTTAGATGAAGCCTGTCTGATGACAGTTGGGATAAGCAACAATCTATGAGTGTAGTAGAATATAATTGGGCATCATTATATTGACATTCTTTTCTCTGGTTGTTTTGGTTCTATCCTAGAGTGTAGTAGAATATAATTGGGCATCATTATATTGACATTCTTTTCTCTGGTTGTTTTGGTTCTATCCTAGGACTCTGGACCATCCTGTCTCTGGTTCCTGGTGTTGTAAGAAATGTCAGTGGTGGGCTTACTACACTGATATGTGTCTCCGGCATGAGCAAGCCACTCTCAGTCTCTGTGCCTTGTTTACCCCAACACATCCCATAGGCAGGACAGACTCTAGGTCAACGGTTATGTTGCTCAGTTGATGTCTAGTTCCTCCACTGGAAGTCCTGCATAGTCACAGGAGATGGCCAGCTCAGGCTTGGAAACCCCATACTGCAGGGAGTTTTATTTGGGTTCATCCTTGTAGGTTTCTGGAAGTTTCAGTGCATCAGTTTTCTACCGGACTTTGAAATGCCTCTACTTTCCAGTCTTCTCTTTTAGTACTCTTTCCCTTTATGCCTCTATGACTTAATCCTTCATGTTTCCATCCCTACTCTTTTCTATTTCACCTTTTCAGGGAGATCCAAGTGTCCCCACTTAATCCATCCTTGTCACGTAGCCTCTCTGGGTCTGTGAACTGTAAACATGGTTATCCTTTTCTTTACAGTCAATATCCACTTACAAGTGACTACATACCATATTTGTCTTTGTGTGTCTGGGTTACCTCACTCAGAGTGATTTTTTTAGTTCCATACATTTGCCTGCAAATCATGATCTCATTGTTTTTAAAAGCTGAGTAATACTCTATTGTGTAAATGAACCACATTGTCTTTATCCATTCTTCAGTAGAGTGAAATTCAGGTTGTTTCCAGCTTCTGGTTATTACAAATAAAGTCATAATGAACATAGTTGAGCAAGCGATGGAACTTTATTTGGGTATGTGCTAAAGAGTGGTATAGTTCAGTCTTGAGGTAGATGGATTCTCAATGTTCTGAGAAACTGAAAAATTGATTTACAAAGTGACTGTGCAAGTGTGCTCTCCCACCAGCAATGGATGAGTGTTCCCCTGGCTCCTCATCCTCTCCACTATGAGCTGTTTCTTGTGTCTTTGGAATCTCAGAATCATCTTAATTTTTTTTTTCATTTTTCCTGATGGTCAAGGATATTGAACATGTCTTTACGTGCTTCTGAGACATTTAAAATTCCTCTGTATGGCTATAGGAACTGGCCTTTTCAGGCTCCCTCTCCTCAGCTGCCCAAGGAACTAAGCCCCATATTGGAGCACCGGACTGAGCTCCCAAGGTCCTGATGAGGAGCAGAAGGAGAGAGAACATGAGAAAGAAAGTCAGGACAGTGAGGGAACCTCCATCTGGCGATAGATGGGGAAAATGACTTAGCCCCACATTGGAGCACTGGACTGAGCTCCCAAGGTCCTGATGAGGAGCAGGAGAGAGAACATGAGGAAGAAAGTCAGGAACGTGAGGGGTGCGTTCACTCATGGAGACGGTGGGACAGAACTAATGGGAGATCACCAACTCCAGTTGGAATGGGACTGATGGATCATGCGACCAAACCCGTCTCTCTGAATGTGGCCAACAGCAGGTCTGACTGAGAAGCAAAGGACAATGGCTCTGGGCTCTGATTCTTCTGCATGGACGGGCTCTGTGGGAGCCTTCTCAGCTTGGTCGATCACCTTCCTGGACCTGGGGGGAGTTGGGAGGACCTTGGTCTTAGCACAGAGTAGGGAACCCTGATGGCTCCTTGGCCTTGAGAGGGAGGGAAGGGAGGTATGGGTGGAGGGGAGGGGAGGGAAGGGGGAGAAGAAGAGGAGGGAAGGGGGAGGAGGAAGGAAGGGAGGGGGGAGGAGGAGGGGAGGAGATGGAAATTTTTAAATATAAAAAAATAAACCACGAGAAAAAAAAAAGGAAAAAAAAATTCCTCTGTTTAGAATTCCCTGTTTAGATATGTACCATATTTTTAGTTGACTATTTAGGTTGTTGCTGTCTAGTTCCTTGAGTTCTTTATATATTTTGGAAATCAGCCCTGTGTCAGATGGGTTGGTAGAGAAATTTTCATATTTTGTAGGCTGCTGTTTTGTCATATTGGCAGTGTCCTTTGCCTTACAGAAGCTTCTCAGATTCAGGAGGTCCCGTTTACTTGTCATTCTCAGTGTCTGTGCTACTGTTCTCTTCAGGAAATTGTGCTCATTGATAAAGCTATTTCACACTTTATTTTTTTTATCAGGCTCAGTATATCTGTTTCTTGTTGAGATCATTTATCTACTTGGATTTTGGTTTTGTGCAGAGTTGCTAGATATGGATCTATTTGCATTCTTCTACATGCTGACATCCATTTATACCAGCACCATTTTTTGAAGATGCTTTCTTTTTTTTTTCCTTTGTATAATTTTAACTTCTTTGTTGAAAATTCAAGTGTTCATAGATGTGTGGATCTATGTCCAGGTGTTCAGTTTGATTTCCTTGAGTCACCTGCCTTTTTATGTCAGTACCATGTGATTTTTATTACTATAACTTTGTAGTTGAGTTTGAAATCAGGGATTGTGATACCTCTGGAACTGCCCCTGCCCACAGGGTTGTTTCAGCTATCTTGGGTCTTTTGTTTCTCCAAATAAAGTTAAGTATTTACTTTCAGGTCTGTAAAGAATTGTGATGGGATTTTAATGCGAATTGCATTGACTCTGTAGACTGCATTTGGTAAGATGGCAGTTTTTACTATGTTAATTCTACCAATAAATGAACATGGAAGATCTTTCCATCTTCCCATATCCTCTCCAATTATTTCTTTCTTCAAATAGTTGATATTATTTGTTACATATGTCTTTAACATACTTGATTAGAATTACTGCAAGTATTTTTACATTATGTATAGATATTGTGAAGGTTGTTGTTTCCCTAATTTCTTTTTCAGTTTGTTTATCATTTGTATAGATGAGAACTGCTGATTTTTTTTTAGATTATTTTGTATCCTATAACTTTTCTGAAGGTGTTTATCCACTGTAGGAGCTCCATGGCAGAACTTTTGAGGTTGGTTATGTATGCTATAACATCATCCACAGTTAGCAATACTTTGACTCCTTCCCTTAATTTATGTTCCCTTGATCTCCTTTAATTGCTCTAGATAAAACTTCACCTTCTATATTAAATAAATATGGGGAGAGTGAACAGTTTTGTCCCTGATTTTCATGGCATTGTTTTAAGTTTCTCTCAAATTAATTTGATTTTGGCTATCAATTTGTTCTATATTTTCTTTATTATGTTTAGGTATGCCCCTTGAATCCCTGATCTCTTTTAGACTTTTATATTGTGGATTATAATTACAAATATTTGTACACTGAACCATCTCTGCATCTCTGTGATGAAGCACTCTTGATCATGATGAATAGTCTTTTTGATGTGTTTTTGATAAGCCAGTTGTTACTGAATATTTTTGTAGCTATGTTCATAAGAGAAAATGGTCTGTAATTTTATTTCTTTGCTGGCTCTTTGTACAGTTTTGGTATTAGGGTAACTGTGGCTTCATAAAATTAATTTGACAAAGTTTCTTCTGTTTCTATTTTGTGAAATAATTTGAAGAAAATTGCTATTAGATATTCTTTGAAAGTCTGATAGAATTCTGTGTTAAAAACATCTGGCCTTGCAGTATTTTAGGTTGGGAGATTTTTCATAACTGCTTCCTTGGGCATATTCGGCATGTTTAAATTACTTATATCACCTTGATGAAAATTTGGTATGTCAAATCTATGGTTAAAATTGTCCATTTCTTTTAGATTTTCCAAATTTTCTGGAGTACAGGTTTTCTGAAGTATGACCAACTGATTCTTTGAGTTTCCTTGGTGTCTGTTATTATGTCCCCCATTTCATTCTGATTCTTTAATTTGGGTATTCTCTCGCTGCTTTTTAGTTAGTTTGTATAATGGTTTCTCTGTTTTGTTCATTTTCTCAATGAACCAACTCTTCATTTCATTAATTCTTTATATTTTTCTCTTTGCTTCTATTGCATTTATTTCTGCCCTGAATTTGATTATTTCCTCCGGTCTACTTTTCTTTGGTACATTTGCTTCTTTTCTTTCTAGAGTTTTCAGGTGTACTATTAAGTTACTGGTATGAGAATACTCTAATTTCTTTATGCAGGCACTTAGTGTTATGAACTTTCTTCTTAGCACTGCTTTCATTATGTCTCACAAGTTTAAGTATGTTGCACATTGATTTTATTGAACTTTAGGAAGTCTATTTATTTGTTTCTTCCTTGACCCAATAGTCATCCAGTATGGAGTTATTCAGTTTCCATGGTTTTGTAGGCTTACTGTTGTTTCTGTTGCTGTTGAAATCCACTTTTAATCCATGGTGGTCTGATAAGATACAGGGGGATTATTTCAATTTTCTTTCTTTTTTTTGTATCTTTTGAGACTTGCTTTATTATTGAGGTCAGTTTTGGAGAAGGTTCAATGAGGTGCTGAGAAAAAGTTATATTCTTTTGTGTTTGAGTGAAATATTCTTTAGAACATTTGGTATCTGTTAGGTCCATTAGTGTCATAAGATCTGTTACTTCCATTATTTGTTTGTATAGACTCATTTCTGGACAACCTGTCCATTAGTGTGAGCATAGTTTTGAAATCTCCCACTATTAGTGTGTATGGTTTGACATGTAATTCAAGATTAAGAATGCTTCTTTTACATGTGTGGGTGCCCTTTTATTTGGAGTATAGTCATTCAGAATTGAGACTTCATCATGGTGGATTTTTCCTCTGATGACTATGAAAAATTCCTTTCCATAATTCTTTTGATTAATTTTGGTTTGAAGTCCATTTCATTAGATATTAGAATATATACAAGTTTTTTTTCCTTAGGCCATTAGCAGCTGCTTCTTGGTTTGATTAGACAACCTTTTTTCAATCCTTTCCTCTGAAATAATGTCTATCTTTGATATTGCAGTATGTTTCTTTTAAACAACAGAAGGATGAATCTATTTCCATATTTGCCAGTGTCTGTCTGTCCTTCCTTCCTTCCTTCCTTCCTTCCTTCCTTCCTTCCTTCCTTCCTTCCTTCCTTCCTTTCTTTCTTTCTTTCTTTCTTTCTTTCTTTCTTTCTTTCTCTTTTTGGCAAAATCAAGTCCACAGATATTGAGGGATATTAATAACAGAGATTATTAATTATTGTTTTGTGTATGTGTTCTGGGGGTGATGGTGGTAGTGTATGTGGGTGTGTGTATGTGTGTATTTCCCTTCTTTGCTGTTGTGACATATTTTCTGTGCTTTTGTGAATATAGTTACTTTACTTGGGTTGGAGTTCTCATTCTAGTACCAGCTGTGGGACTGGATTTATAAATAGATACTGCTTAAAATTTATTTTGTTTTCTCCATCAATGATAATTAGAAGTTTTGCTATGTATAGTATTATGGGATGGCATCTGTGATCTCTTAGAATCTGGAAGACATCAGTCCAGGCCCTTCTGGCTTTTATCGTCCTAGCAGGTTATGCAGGCATGTTTCTATAGTTCTGCCTATACTTGTTGGCATTGTTCCCTTGACCTTTTTTAAATGTTCTTTGTTCTGCATGTTTAATGTTTATTTATTATTTGACATGGATTTTTTTATGATCTAATCTACTTGTTATTCTGTAAGCTTCTTGTATTGTTTTTGGGTGGTCATTTTTAGGCTAGGAAAATTTTCTTCTACAATTTTGTTAAATATACTCTCCAGGTTTTTGAGATTTTTTTTCTTCCTCCTCCTCCTCCTCCTCCTCATCCTCTTCTTCTTCTACTTCTACTTCTACTTCTTCTTCTTCTTCTTCTTCTTCTTCTTCTTCTTCTTCTTCTTCTTCTTCTTCTTCTTCTTCTTCTTCTTCTTCTTCTGTTCCTATTATACTTGTTTTTGGTCTTTTCATAGTGTCCCAGAATTCCTTGATGTTTTATGTAGGAAACTATTAGATTTAATACTTTTGACTGATGTATCCATTTCTTCCATCACATCTTCAATGCTTGAGATTCTTTCTTCATCTCTTCTATTCTGCTGGTAATGCGTGAGTCTGCAGTTCCTGTTTGCTTACCCAGATTTTCCATTTTCAGAAGTCTCTCAGTTTGTATTTTCTTTATTGCTTCTATTTTTATTTTAAGGACTTGTATAATTTCCTTCATCAGTTGCTTTGTTTGGTTAGGTTTTTGTTTGGCATTCTTTATGAATTTTATTGATTTCTTCCAGGTTTTTGGTTGTTTTTCTCTCAATTTCTTTAAGGCAGTTTTTCAGTTCCTCCACAGTCTTCATAAAGGAATATCGGAATATTCTGGTCTTGTCATAGAATAACTGGGCTCTTGAATGAGAAAGACTCAAACAGGCTTGTATATTTGGATGTTCTGTCTCTAGTTGTTGGATATGTTTGAAGGAGAATTAAAAATTGTGGCTGGTTGGAGAACGTGTGCCACTGGGAGTGGGCCTTGTGATTTCAAAAGGCCATGTGAAGTGTCCTATCTCTCTCTGCCTCCAACATGCGGATCAGAACTTCTTTTCTCAAGTGCTGCTATGGTTCTGTGCCTGTCTACTGCTGTGCTCCAGGCTATGATAATCATGGATTAAATCTCTGAAATGGGAAGTAAGCCCTAATTAAATATTTTCTTTTATACATTGCTTTGGTCATGGTGTCTCTTCACAGAAGTAAAAAAGTCAATATACTTGTCAAATTCTAGCCAAATTAAAGGATGTAAAACAATTCATGATTGTAGTAGAAATATATACAACTAAGGTGTGTTTAATATAACAAGTAATACCATAAAAATTGAACACATAAATCTTGAAAATAAAAATGGATACATGTGCTGCAGTGATATCTCAGTGGTAAAAGGTAATGATTGCCTTTAAAACTGACTCATGTTTGGTTAGCAGTGCCAGTGTAGTAGATCACAAATGCCTATACCTACAGTTACAGGGAATGTGACACTCTGAAATCCAAGGGCACCTGGCACACACATGGCCAGCACACATATAATAGGCAAAACAGGCAGACACCTACAAAATGAGAACACATAAATATTTAAAAATGGAATATGACCTGGTTATCCTTTCCTTTATGTCTAATATCTACTTATGAGTGAGTAACTACCATGTTCATCTTTCTGGGTATGAGTTACCTCACTCTGGATGGCTTTTTCTTGTTCCATCCATTTGACTGCAGATTTCAAATGTCATTGTATTTTTTACCGCTGACTAATATTTCATTGTGTAAATGTACAACATTTTCGTTATCCATTCTTTAGTGACATCTAAGTTGTTTCCAGGTTCTGGCTATTACAAATAAGGCTGCTATGAACCTAGCTGAGCAAAGGTCCTTGTGGTGTGAATGTACATCTTTCAGGTTTATGCCCAAGAGTGGCATGGCAGGGTCTTTAGGAGACTGAGTACAAATTTTCTGAAAAACCACCATGCTGATTTCCAAAATGGCTGTACAAGTTTGCACTCCTACCATCAATAAAGACATGTTCTCTTACTCCATGTACTCTCCAGCATAACCTGTCATAAGTGTTTCTGATCATTCTGCCAGGTATAGTATAATATCTCAGAGTCATTTTGATTCGCATTTCCTTGGTGACTAATGAAGTTTAACAATTCTTTAAGTGCATCTCAACCATTTGAAATTCTTCTGTTAAATATTCTCTGTTTAGATCTGTATCACATTTTTTTAATTGAATTATTTGGTATTTTGGTGTATAGTTTCTTTAGTTCTTAATATTTGGAAGATCAGCTCTTTGTTCAATGTGGGGTTCATTAAGATTTTTTTCCCATTCTGTGTCTTATTGACAGGGTCTTTGCCTTACAGAAGTTTCTCATTTTCAGGAGGTCCCAATTATTAATTGTTTCTCTAACTGTCTGTGCTACTGGTGTTTATTTAGGAAGTTGTTTCCTGCACTAGTGCATTCATCCTACTTCCTACTTTCTCTTCTGTGATATTCAGTGTAACTAGATTTATATTGAGGTCTCAAATGCATTTAGACTTGAGTATTGTTTGTAGTGATAGTTGTGGATCTATTTGTATACTTCCCCGTGTATACATCCAGTTATACCTGCACCATTCATTTAAGATGCTTTTTTCCCATTGTACAATTTTGGTTTCTTTGTAAAATATCAGGTGTTCATAGGTCTGTGGATTATTGTCAAAGTCTTAGATTCAATTTCATTGATGCCCCCTGGGAAGGGGAAATACATAAGTTCTCCTGAGCAAGTTGGGAGTGGGGTGAAGGAGGTATTAAGAGTAAGGGGAAGGAGAACATGAGTGAAGGGGCTGGTTGAGTTGGGGGGTACAAGAAAGGGAGAGCAAGAATAGAGATATCTTGATAGAGGAAGCCATTATGGGGTTATGGAGAAACCTTGTGCAAGGGAAATTCCCAGGAATCCACAAAGATGACCTCTGCTAACACTGCAAGCAATAGTGGAGAACGTACCTGAACTGACCTTCCTTTGTCAGTTCAGGTGCCTTCTGCCATCATAGATCCTCATATAGTAACTGATGGAAGAAGATGCAGAGATCTACAGCTAAGCAATGGACTGAGCTCCTGGAGTCCAGTTGAAGAGTGGAAGGAGTCAAGATCATGATGGGGAAAGCCACAGCAACAGCTGACGTAAAGTAGTTGGAGCTCATTGACTATAGACTGACAGCTGGGTAGCCTACTTAGGACTGAATGAGGCCCTTTGAATGTGGGTGACATTTCTTTGGCTTGGGAAGTCTGGGGGACAGACAGTCCGATCATGATCAGCTTGAACTAGGTTATTAAGACCATTCATTTTGGAGGGATACCTTGCTCATACCCCCACTCCACCCCTCTCCAAGACAAAGAGCCATCAGGGTTCCCTTCACTATGTTAAGTCCAAGGTCCTCCCAGCTCCCCCTAAGTCCAGGAAGGTGAGCAACCAAACTGACAAGGCTCACAGTGAGCCCGTCCATGCTGTAGAGTTCACGTTCATTGCCGTTGTCCTTGGTTTCTCAGTCCTCCTCCACCGTCAGCCACATTCAGAGAGTCCGGTTTGGTCCCCTGTTCCATCAGTCCCATTCCAACTGGACTTGGTGGTCTCCCATTAGATCTGTCCCACTGTCTCAATGGGTAAACGCACTCCTCACGGTGAGCTCCCAAGGTCCCGATGAGGAGCAAAAGGAGGGAGATCATGAGCAAGGAATTCCACTCTTTCTTGTGATGCAAAATGAACAAGACTTGCATGTTCCACGTGGTTTCATTACCTTAAAGCAAATTGCTCTTCTCTTGTCTTTTACTTCAGGGCACCATCTACTTAGTCAATCGTGGCAGATTTCTCCTTCCTTCCTGACCCTTTCATGCTAGAACAACGTAGAACGTGTATACCATATCATTTATGTGATAGAAATGTAATCCTTCCAACCTCATGAATAGATTAATGTAGGAACTGCTCTTATGAATGAATTAGTAGATTAATGAGGGCTCTGTCCTCATGAATAGATTAATGTCACTCTTGTAGGGTTAGGATTCATACATCAGGAGTAGAAGTGTCACACACTGAAGCTCTCTCATTTTCTTTCACTGAAATTCTCTTTTGACATGAAATATAAAAACATCTACTTTTGCCATATCTAAATCAGAGCTATCTTAAAGCCCTAGGACTCTGCAACATCCTGAACTGTGGTCACTATGAACTTTTATTAGCTATAAATTATTCATTCTACAGTATTCAGCTATAGGCATAAAATTAAAGTAAGGCAGTTTTAATAGCAATATTTTTATATAGAGTATATAAAATAGTGCCTGGCAAATAACAGATTCAATAAATATATTAAAGGGAATATTTACATTTTTATTTTTAGCAATCAAAATCTTCTTTAAAGTGTTTGGTTAAATGTATTCCATTGTTGGGAAATAGATCTTTACTTGTAATAAACTCAGAAACAGAGAATGCCATACCTTTGAAAGAAATTTTGCTCTTTTTTTCTCTACCTAGATTTTGGGAAGGAAAATGAAGTAATTTTGAGTATTTCAGTTAATTTGATGATAGCTGCCACATGCAAGCAAGTGGACTTCTTAGAGATATCTTTTATGCCTAGACTGTGCTACTCAGAATAATGCTGTTAGGTTGTAGAGCATAACAGTCTATATTTTAGCTTCAACCGTGAGTGAGATTCTATAGTGAGTGAGTGGCATACTCTTTGTTCTTATACACCAGAATATATTTCTGTTCCTTCTATTTCTTTCCCACTGGCAATAAAGCTGCAATGATTGGTCATGCAATACCTCTACCAAACCCTGGCCTCAACCATTTCATAAATAAATACTCAAAAGTGGAGCAGCTCAATCTTACTGTAATAATTTTCAAAGTGTTAAGCAGGTTCTGTATTAAATGCTGATATATTTCTAACCAATAGTGCACAAAAGCGCTTCTTTGTCCAAATTCTTACCAACCTTCACTATTCTGAATCATTAAGTTTTGCTTGTATGATTATAGATGTAAAGCCATATGTTATTGTGATTTTTTATTTACATTCCTTTCATACTTAGTGATTCGAGCATGTATCCATGTTAGCAAGGTGTACATCTTAAAAACAGGTCTATTAAATCCTTGACCTGTCATTTAACCTGACCTATTTTTATATTTTGGCTTGACAGTTAAAGGGTTTCTTTAAATATATAAATGTTAAATCCTTAACAAGTATAAGATAGCAAGCATTCTGTTTATGTGTTGCTTTCTTTTATACTCTGGGTCTTACATCTTTTGATGAATCAAATATTTTTTTTCTTTAATGTTCCTTTGTGGTCCACAGAAAACTTGGGTAGGGAATTTTTATAGCTTTTATAACAACATGTTTTTTTACATTATTTCCTTCATTTTTAATTTTTTATTTATTCTTCTTTCATACAATACATCCTGACTGCAAATTGCTCTCCTGCCACTCCTCCCAGTCCCACCTTTACCTCCCTCCTTTCTCCCCATCCAAACTTCACCATTATACACCTATTCTATATCACAGTGAAGCCTTGTTACAACTATTAAATCTGCATTATCTATCGTGTTCAACTAAAGTCCATTGTTACATTAAGTTTTGGTTTTGGTATTATATATTCTTATAGCTTTAACTGTTGGTTATGTTTTTGGATACAAATGACTCACCTTTTTGTTATCCTACCAAAATTTCAGTACCCTAAAACAATTCTGTGTTTTATTTATCCCAAATTCTTCCTGCCCCAAATTTTCTGGTCATTTTCTAACTTCTATGATATTGCCATTCCTAGAATGGCATCAACTTAGAATTGAGCATTGCACCATATCCTCAGATAGACTGCTTTCTTTTAATAATGAACATCTAGCCTAGCCATGGTGGTGCATGTCTTTAATTCTAGCACTGGGGAGGTAGAAGCAGGTGGATCTCAAAGAGTTTGAGGCCAGCACGATCTACAGGAGCTAGTTTCATGAAGCTAGAACTTTTACACAGAGAAACCTTGTTTTGATAAACCAAAACAAACAAACAACAATGTAACATGAGAGCCTGCTTGTTCAGGTTTCTGTCCAGCCCAGTATCCCACAGCTGGCAAGTCCCCAAAGAAAATCACACAGAGATCTCCATAAGTTATAAAACTGATTGGTCCATTAGCTCAGGCTATTTATTAGCTCTTTTAGCTTATATTAACCCATTGTTCTTATTTATGTTAGCCACATGGTTCAGTACCTTTCTCAGCCAGGCAGATTACATTTTGCATATTGGTGATCTGGGCAGGAATGAGGAGAGAGCTTCCTGCTTCCCAGAATACTCCTGTTCTTATTGCCCCACTTCTACTTCCTGTCTGGTTGACCCACCTATAATTTTTGCCTGGCCAACCAATGTTTATTCAAAGCATGATTGACAGAATACAGATAATTCTCCTGCACCAAACAAAAATAACTTCTATTCTTCTGTTGCCTCCATTTATCTAATTTATTTACATTCTTTAAAAACCAATGCTTATTATGAACAAAATATACTTTTCTGAATGCTAGTGTTTTCCTTTCCCTAAAGTAAGTTATATTCTAAAAATATTCAACAACTTGTCACTAAAATTTAGTCTCAGATTAAATAATCTCTCTCCTAAGGCAGACACATTTAAAGAAACAGAATACTCTGAAATGTATAAAAAACAACACTTTTCTCCTTTTACTGTCAGAAACAAAAATGATTTGCCTTCAATACTGTCAAAACATGTCAGAGAACCTGAGAAGAATTCCAGGGTGTGTGTCCTTCACACTAACACCAGCACCTTGGTCATTTTACCTGACTTGACTACCCTGAACTTTCAGCATTTTCTTAGTTATAATTCTCATTTCACTACACAACCTTAGCTCCCTTGTCCTCCTACTTTATCAAACAGATTTCTATATATCTGCCAGTCGCTCTTTACTCAGTGGTGAGTAAAGCCCATTTCGCTGACAGATAAAATAGTTCTGACTGAGTTGGGGAAAGTATGACCATGTTACCATGATATATACAAACAGAGTTCTTTCTTTCTCAGTTTGTTTATCCATTTATATTTATTAGGATATAGGTTCTTCCTTACCAAACCTGAAACTTCACACATACAAATTATACCCTTCAGGGAATTCTATCTGTGTATATAGATTTTTCTTAGACCCAATCGTGTATTTTTTATTTCAAAGTTAAAAACTCATTGCTAAATCCAAACTAATAAAAACATATGCCCTTGTTTTGTCACAAGACTTTGATAATTTTCAGTTTTAATGTTTAATTACTCCAGCCATATTTTCTTAATTATTATACAAGATGTAATATAAATATAGAACTTTATTCCTTTGTGTCCAGAAACCTAGCTTCCTAAGTACAATTTGTGTAATAGACTCTTCAGTTACAAAATTTGAAGTAAAATTTATGAAAGTAACACTATGTGATAATCATTATGATTTACAAATGTGCAATTTACTTTTGAATAAGCAAAATATATCTAAAAGCACTAATTCCAATTACTCATTAGAGAATTTTTTATTTCTTCAGAAAAGGTGGTAACATGTTAGGTAGACATAGAAACTTCACATGAATTTAATTTAGGCAAGAGTTTAATATTTTATAAAAACCTTTTTGAATATGACAAATTAAACATAAAATATTTCCTTTTCTATCAAGTTATTTTACTTTACTATTCTATTTTTATTTTTCTTTTGGGCAGGTTTCTTGTCTCAACCTCAATTTCCAATATTCTTGATCCTTCAGAGAATTTAAAACTTTGACAGCAAGGGAAAAAACTGCATTAATTTTGATATTCACGAAATGAGTAGGTCTCACACATTTCATTACCTAGAGCAATTCAGATGGGTTCTTATTAAGCATACAGTTATTTTTACCAGAATTATTTCATAAGGTCATTCACTTACCTATAAGATTGAACAGCTACCCAGTGAATTGTTATTTAAAATGCTTCACTTTATTTAGAAACATGACTGTAAGCAGAAATTGCACCAAGAATCTTTAATAGATGGTACATTTTAGGAGGGTTGGAACCAGATGAGAATATACTACCTAATTTTGAATTCTATTTCCAAGCTATAAATCACATAAAATATCTACAATTAAATGGGTGAATTTGATTGTTACCCAGTGAATTGGGGAACTGATGGTAGTAATTAAATAATCTTAGAGGAGAACAAATGGATCCTATCTGCTACTCCCATGTCTGCTTTTTAGCAATGCTTTCTAACACTGTTTCTAAGGCTCTAAATCAAGTTAATATTTTAGAATATGACTTGTCCCACTATGGGGTCTGCAGGACTTCTGAGGTAATATACTTAAGTGTGTGTTCCAAGATATTAATTCCTGAGTAACCTCCACTAAAATGCTTCAGAGCCCAAAATTGATGTCAAATGTTAATCAAAATCTCTTGGCAAGTGCAGAATTTTAATGGAATTGCTTTGTTCTTGAGCTAAAGTAAAAATTTTGTTTCTTCACTGTAAGAGATACTCTTCTCGCATTCACTAAGAAAGGCTAATGTGTTCCATAAAATGAAAGATGCTCATTTAAGTTAGTGGCATTAGGTAGGCAGGTATGAACGTTAACCTGATAAATTTCATGAATCTAATTGATTCGACCCTCTCAGTCTATGACAATATAAAGGAGAAATGATTCTCAATATTTTCAACCAAAATTAAATAATTCTTCACCCATTTTTCTTTAAGATATTTGAGAATCCTTGCTGGGCAGTGGTGGCACATGCACTCGGATGGCAGAGGCAGGTGGATCTCGGTGAGTTCAAGGCCAGCCTACTCTATAAGACCTAGTTCTAGGACAGGCTCCAAAGCTGCAGAGAAACCCTGTCTCAAAAAACAAAACAAAAAGATATCTGAGAATAATTTAAGAATTTCAAAATTAGACATAGTGACCTTCATTTCTTGTCTTTTTTTCTTTTAATTCACAAATTTATGTAGTAAATATAGAATGGGGTGTTTTTTGTAACATAATAAAAACATTATTCGTGTTTCAAAAAACTTTCTCTGAGATATTAATTTAAAAAATGTCTGTGGCTGCTATCATAGTTCAGTGGTAGTGTTTATATAGTGTTAAAAAGATTTTTTTCAAAGGTCTAGAGAGAGGGCTCAATGCTTAAGAGCACACAAAGCCCTTCCAGAGGATCTGAGTTCAATTCCCAGCACCCAAAACAGGTGGCTTGAAATCACACTTAACTTCAGCCCATGGGGATCTGACACACACTCTTCTGGTCTCCAAGGACATGCAAGTATACACAGAGAAATAAATACAAAATAAATATTTAAAAAATAATATAATTAAAAAATTTATCTTAGTTACAATCCCCAGTAAAACACACACACATACACACAACACACACACACACACACATACACACAACACACACACACACACACACAAAACCTATGAAAAGTAAGGAAAGAAAGAAGGAAGAAATTTAGAAAGTTCATAAAGAAGAAAGAAAAAGAAAAGGTCTCATGTTGCTTGGAGGAAGTTGGAGTATGTGCATCTTTACCAATTGATTGCCTTTACTATTATTTCTTTACTATCAGTTATTATTAGTGTCTGGGAAGCACAACTATTGATACATGGAAGAAAAAAGTCAACATCTAAATGAAAGAAAAGCATTTTGTATAGTCACAAAATATAGCATTTACCTTAGTAATTTATTTTTGTAGGAAAACAAATTTTATTGTAAATAACTTCCAGTGTCTAACGAAATCCTCATGAAGTGACATGAATTTGGATAGAGGACTCAGTTAGAAAAATGATGCATATATGCATACATTTTAAGTTTAATTTGCTTTAAATATTATTTTTTAATGATATTTAATTATCTGTTTCATACAGAAAGCAGAAATTACATGAAAATAATATTTGGCATGTGTTTTTGTTTCTTTTCAATCAAAATAGAGTTGAGACATAAACTTATTCTTTTGGATTGTATTGCAATAAGTATATTAATGATGAGTGTAATCTTAAAGTAATATTTTCATATTTTTTATTTAAAAAATTACTTTTCCTTTTACATATCAACCACAGTTCCCCTTTTCTGCTCTTGTCCAATTCTACCCACTTCTCCCTATTCCCATCCCCCATTTACTCCTCAGAGGATGTAGTCTGGGCTGGCATCTGTGGTCTCTTAATGTCTGCATAACCCTGGATCAGGACCTTCTGGATTTCATTGTTTCCATTGAAAAGTTAAGTGTAATTCTGATAGGTCTGTCTTTTTATGTTATTTGTCCTGTTTGCTTTGCAGCTCTTAATATTCTTTCCTTACTTTGTATGTTTATTGTTTTATTATGTAGCAAGGGGACTTTTTTTCTTGATCCAATCTATTTTAATTGCATATTTTGAGATGCAATTTCATATGCATATCTTTCATTAGGTTGGGAAAGTTTTCTTCTATGATTTTGTTGAACATATTTTCCATGCTTTTGAGTTGCACTCCTTCTCCTTCTTCTATCCCTAATAGTCTTTTGTTTGGTCTTTTCATTGTATTCCATATTTCATAGATATTTTATGTTAAGATTTTGTTAGACTTAATGTTTTCTTTGACTGATGAGTCTATTTCTTCTATTGTATCTTCAGCACTTGATATTCTTTCTTCTATCTCTCATATACTGCTGTTTATACTCTTATTTGTGGTTCCTCATCATTTCTCATAATTTCCATTTGTATAATTCTCTCGGTTTGTATTTTCTTTATTGTCTTTATTTCGGTTTTCAAGTCTTGAATAGTTTCTTTCATTTGTTTGATTTCTTTTTCTTGATTTTCTTTAAGGGATTTGTTGATTTTTTTTCCAATTTTTTTTTGTCTTTTCATCCATTTTCTTGAAGGAATTTTTCATTTTCTCTTTATGGGCCTCAAACATTCTCCTAAAGTTATTTTTAGGCCTTTTTCTTCTGCTTCATCTATATTTGGTTGTTCAAGTATAGTTGTTGTAGAGCCACTAGTTTTTATTGGTGTTGTGTTGCTCTTTGTGGTACTGAGTGTGTTCTTACCCCGTCTACCTATCTTTTCCTCTGATTGGTGTAGTTGGGGCTGTGTCTCTGTTGATCAATCTTCCAGGTGCCATTGGATTGAAGACTCAGACAATTTCTCCTCATGGTGCAGTCAGGGCCATGGTTCCAGCCACCGCATTGGTCACTCATTGTTCCAGGAGGTCACTCAGAGCTCTCTCGGTTTGCTCTGCAATACCAGGGGTTGCTCAGGCCTGCACCAACCGAGTTTGCTTGTTTGGGGCTGCTGCCACTGAGGTGGCTGCCTTTAGCTGCTTTGGTGGAGGTTGTTGACTCAGTCCTGTCCAGCCGAAGTTGCTTGTCCTGGCCTTCACCTCAGAGTTCTTTGATTAATGCCTAGTCTGGCAGAGGTCTCTTGCTCAGGCCTACTCCCTCAGTGGCGGCTCCCTTGTACCTGATCCTATGGAGGTCACTGCCTCAGGACTGCTCCAGTTGAAGTAGCTGGTTCAGACACACTCTGGTGGAAGTGGCTAGCTCTGCCCTCTTTCCTCAGATGTCCCTGGCTTCGGTGGTTGTTCAATTTTCATGAGGTTGTAGGTTTTCTGCAATTAATGCTGTTGTTGACTTCTAACATTAAGTCATGATGATGTGACAGGGTTTTATTCCATTTTTAAAAATCTGTTGAGGTTTGCTTTCTTGCCAAATATGTGGTCAATTTTCAGAAAGCCTCATGAGGTGCTGAGTTGATGTGGGATTTCCCCTCTCTATGCTTTGTATACCATTGGTTAATAAAGAAGCTGCTTTGAGCCTGTTGCAGTGCAGAATAGGGCAAGGCAGGAATTTCAAGCAGAGAAGGAGGAGAATGTAGGTGGAGTCATGGAGAAGCTGCATAGCTCCTGCAGGGACAGACACTGGAGACCAGATGGAACCTTACCGGTAGGCCACATCCATGGGACAATGCACAGATGAATAAATATGGGTTAATTTAACATATAAGAGATAGCTAGCAATGTACCTAAGTGATTGACCAAGCAGTGTTAATTAACTGTTTCTGTGTAGTCATTTTGGGTCTGGGTAGCTTATAAAAAATAAGCAGTCTGTGACTACACTGAGTAAAAGGTACATTTTTTTATGTTTAGGTAAAATATTCTATATATGTCTCTGGTAAGTCCATTTGAGTCATAACATCTGTAAGTTCCCTTATTTCTCTGTTAAGTTTCTGTCTGTTAGACCTGTTCAATGGTGAGAGTGAAGTGTTGAAGTTTCCTACTGTTAGTGTGTCTGGTTTGATGTGTGATTTAAGCTTTAGCAATGTTTCTTTTACAAGTGGGTGTACCCTTGAATTTAAGACATAGATATTTAGAATGGAGGGGCTGGAGAGATGGCACAGTGGTTAAGAGCACTGCTTGCTCTTCCAGAGGTCCTGATTTCAAGTCCCAGCAACCACATGGTTGCTCCCAACCATCTGTAATGAGATCTGGTGCCCTCTTCTAGCCTGCAGGCAGAGCACTGAGAATACTGTATACATAATAAATTAAAGAAAAGGTATTTAGAATGGAGACTTCATCTTTATGGATTTTTTTTCTACGATGAATATGAAATGTTCTTCTTCATCTCTTTTGATTAATTTTAGTTTGAAGTATATTTCTTTAGATATTAGGATAGCTACACCAGCTTGATTATTAGGTACATTTGGTTGGAAAAAATTTTCCCAACACTTTATTCCGAGGTAATGTCTGTCTTTGACTTTGAGTTTGTTTCTTGTATGTGGATGTAGGATGGTCATGTTTTTGTATCCATTCTGGTAGCCTGAGTCTTTTTATAGGATAAGCAAGACCACTGATATTAAGAGATATTAAAGTCCAGTGGTTGCTAATTTCTATTATATTTGTTTTTCTTCATGGTGGTAGTATTTGTGTGTTTTCCTTCTTTGGAGTTTGCTTGTGTGAGGTGATCTGTTGCCTGTGCTTTTGTGGATATAGCTACTTTTTTTAGGTTGGAGTTTTCCTTCTAGTACTTTCTTAATGACTGATCAGTGGATAGGCACTGTTGCAATCTGGTTTTGTCATGGAATATCTTGTTGTCTTCATCTATGTTGATTGAGAGCTTTCCTGGTAGCTCTAGGGAGCCTAGGCTGGCATCCATTGTCTCTTAGTGTCTGCAGAACGTCTGCCCAAGACCTTCTGGCATTTAGATTTTCCATTGAAAATTTGGGAGTAATTTTGATAGGTTTGACTTTATATACTACTTGGCCTATTTTGCTTTGCAGCTCTTAGTATTCTTTCATTATTCTGTATATTTAGTGTTTTGATTCTTATATGGTGAGAGGACATTTTCGGGTCTTGTCTATTTGGTGTTCTGTAGGCTTCTTGTATCTTCATAGGCATATCTTTCTTTAAGTTGGGAAAGTTTTATTCTATGGTTTTGTTAAATTTATTTTCTGTGTCTTTCAAATGGAATTCTATTCCTTCTTCTATACCTATTAATCTTAGGTTTGGCCGTTTTATTGTGTTCCAGGATTTCTGGATGTTTTGCATTAAGAGTTTGTTAGATTTAGAATTTTCCATGAATAATGAATCTATTTCTTCTATTGTATCTTCGACACCTGAGGTTCTCTCTTCTATCTCTTGTATTCTGTTAGTTATTGCATTTGTAGTTCCTGTTCATTTACCTATATTTTCCATTTCCAGGATTCCCTTAGTTTTTGTTTTTGTTATTGCCTGTATTTAAATTTTCAAACCTTGGACTGTTTTCTTCACTTCTTTGATTGTTTTTTCTTGGCTTTCTTTGAGGGATTTATTGATTTCTTCTAATTTTTGTTTGTCTTTTCCTCCATTTCTATAAGGGAATTTTTCATTTTCTTTTTAAAAATCTATTATCTTCATAAAGTTATTTTTAGGGTCATTTTCCTATGCCTCATCTGTGTTGGGATATTCAATTCTTGCTGTTGTAGAACCAATAATTTCTGGTGCTGCCATGCCATATTGTTCTTTATATTGTTTAGTGTATTCTTTCACTACTTATGCCCATCTCTTCCTCATTGGTACAGGTTGAGTCTGGAGCTATAGTGGTTGCTCTTCCTCCAGGTTCAGGGGACCGTGATTTCTGTAGTCACTATCCTTCCAGGTGTAGGTGGATCCAGTGGGTCCCGGGTTGCTGTTGCAATGGGAGAAGGTGGGTAGGAGAGGGTGTGGCTGCTGGTAGCTGGGGGTCTCATGGGTTGGGGGTTAGGAGACTAGGGCCTAGAGAACAAAGCTCTCTAGCCAGGATATCAGATATTCACCTCTCCCTCCAGGTTCAGGTGGATCCAATGGATCTGTGGGTCACAGCTGCAGCCAAGGATAGTTGGCAAGAGGGTGCTGCTGCCTGGTCACTGGGTGCACCATGGATGGGGATAAGGAGAACAGGGCCTAGATGATGCAGGAGTCCCCTCTGTGTGCTGTGATTACCATTAATTAATAAAATTCCTTGGGCTGTTGATAGGGCAGAATTTAGGTAGGCAGGGAGGACTGGACTGAATGCTGGGTTAAAGAAGAACAGAGTCAGGAGACACCATGGATCTGCGGCCGGAGGTAGAAATGCTAAAACTTTGCTGGTAGGCTACGACCTTGTGGTGATATACAGATGAATAGAAATGGGTTAAATTAAGATGTAGGTGTTGGCCAATCAGTAGCTAGAGCTCCTCCTTGCAGCACCTAGAAAGCAGGGCTCCGCAGCTGAGATATCAGACATTCATCTCTGTCCCTCCAAGAACAGGTAGAGCTGGTGGGTCCAAGGGTCACTGGTATGGTGGAGGTGGTTGGTGGAAGAGGGTGCTGCTGCCTGGCTGCTAGGGTGCCATGGGTAGGGAAATGTTTGAAGATTTTATCCAAGATTCATCAATATAATCAAATAATTTATCAAACTATTGTGCCAAGTGTGTTCGCCCACTATTCCACCTTTTGAGAGTCCAATGCTAGAGGATCACAAGTTCCAATCTAGCCTGGAGTAATTAATATTTTTCTAGGCCAATATGAGATACATAGTAAGAGAATCCAGTTTCCTTAGCTTAGAGAATACTTGGGTTTTAATTAAAATATGATTCATATGTGGCTCACCTGTTGACTTATATATCCAAAATAAGAGAAATAAATAATAAAAAAGATTATATTTAAAGCAAGATTATCTAATTAATTCTGAAAAAAAAGGTGCTGTAGAATATTTGACATTAAAATCAAACCATGGCATCTCCAAATAAATAAATAAATACATGCATACGTTTGTGTGTATATATTAATTCAACTTTACATTTATAGAAGTAGGTCTATAACTAAACTGTCAGGTGTAGAATAATTAAATATTGCATTGAACTAAACTTGGAGTTGTTCAGTATAATGATAATTTATATTTTCTTGAAACATATCATTCATATCCTGGAAAAACATCTTTGTTCACTATGCCATAAGAGAAATTTCTGAAGGGATATATATTAAAATACAATTACTTTATGAAAACAAAGTAATCTGTAATTAACATTGAACTTGAAGAATGTTGAATCTGACCTTGGAAAAAGGTAATGGAATTTCAAAGCTTATGTTTGCCATTTATTATAGAAAATGTATTATTTTGATTGAGCTTCTGTTTCTAGTCTACAGTTAGTACTATACATTTTTCCAAACCTGTTTTCAATTATAATAAATAAATAACACCCGTATTTGCTTTGCATGCAGGTTGGATTTTCTCTAATTTCTAAAATAATCTTGCCTTTCATATATCTACATCTACATTCAAACATTTGTAAATTTTTTTGGTCACTTAAATTTCTCTAATACAATGCCTGATCTCACTTCTTGTCAATAATTTAACATCAAGTATAATTAACCGCTGTCTTTTCTGAATTTAGCATTATTAAAACTAAGAGATCTTTATATCAGGACTGAAAACATATTTGAATTTTTCCTTAACTTCGAATGTTATTGTAAATCTATTTTTAGCAAAGTTTTGATAAAAAACATATAAAATAGAAAATAAAAAATATAAAATTGTATTAAAATGAATGTACAGAATAAAGATTAAATAGAGAGATGTGTAACGCCTACAATGTTCTACTGAACTTTATCTTCTTTAGAAACCATGTTTCTTTCATATATATATGTATATATATACATATATGATATATATATACATATATATATATATATATATGCTCTCAGATTTTGCATCAACCATTATAGTTTTCCTATTAATATCCTTCCTCTTTTTGCTCTGAAAACAGAGTTTCTCTGTAGCTTTAGAGCCTGTTCTTGTAGATCAGGCTGGCCTCAAACTCACAGAAATCTGCCTGCCTCTGCCTCCGCCTCCCCATTTCTGGGACTAAAGGCACCACAACAACCCAGCTTTCTTTTTAAGTGCATAAAATTAAATATTATTTTTGTTCATATTATGTGTATGGGTGTTTTCCCTGAGTATATATCTGTAGACTATGTGTGTTTGATGCCTGAGGCCAGAAAAAGCCATTGGATCCCTTGAAACTCAACTTACAGATTGTTGTGAGCTACCATGCATATTCTTTTAGCTGCACCAGGGTCTTCTGGAAGAGCATTTAGTGCCCATAACCACTGAGTCTCACTCCCAACCCCCTACATCTGCTATTTTAAAATAACGTTGTTAGGGTTGGAGAGATGTCTCAGTGGTTAAGAACACTGACTGCTCTTTCAGAAGTCCTGAGTCCAATTCCCAGTAACCACGAAGTGGCTCAAAACCATCTGTAATGAAGTCTGGTGCCCTCTTCTGACCTGCAGGTATACATGCAGGCAAAACACTGTATACATGATAATAAATAAATCTTTAAAAAATGGTGTTTTATCTAATTTCCTTTCTAGTCTTTATTTTTTTCTACTCAATAAAATCTTTTTACATATTTTCTCTCTGATATATAATCAGGTTAATTTTAATAATTACTATCTTTCCTTACAGAGCCTACCCAGCTCATTATTTTTTGTGGTCCTACTCTTCAGCTGTTGCTTATCATAAAAGTAGAAGATTATTTCACATTTTAAAGGATTTTTTTTCAGTATAGTTCTTGCCTGTGGCCCTAGAGTTAATTTAACTCTTCATCTTTATAATGCAAAAAGAAAATACTGAAGATTTTAATTATTCTATTTCTAAACAGAGGTTTGTCATTTGATTTTTGAAAGAAAGACACAATTGACCATTATCATTTGTAAAGACTGAGATTTTCGTGATTATATTTTTCTTTAGCAAGCCCCCCAGAAGAACTACTATTCAAACAGTAGACACAGACATGAGTGTAAGAGAAGCCACAATCCCACTCATCAACAACATTCATAAGTGTCTGTCCATCACTTTATGGAGTGCATACTTTGGCAGAAAAGCCTTGCAATTCTCTTTTTATTTCTCTTGTCTTTTACTCACTGCTTTCCAGATTTTCCTATTTCTTGCTGATTTGAGCATTTTTAATTTTATGGGCTTGGTATAATTTCCTTTATAAGTGTTTGGCTTGCATTTTGTCGAACTCCTTTATTCTTTGTGCTACAGTTTTCATAGCACATGAAAGATTTCCTATTGTTAAACTTTGCTCCCCAGAGCCCAGCATTTCTTGGGAAGTGTTTTTTGTATATTTGTCACAGTAGCTTATATTGCTGAGTGTGTTCCTATTTCAGTCTTTACTGTTTTAATCTTTTAAATTGGTAGGTATTCAGTGTGATTATATAGTTAGTATACAACACACAAAATATAATATGCAGTTTATATACATTTGGGGGGCAAGCTAAATATTTTTATTTGTATTCAGACAAGAAATACAACTCTGGCAAAATCTATTTACTTTTTATTGATAAATATGAATATTATTTATTTTTATATCACAGCCAACAATACCTTAAAAAGTCATTAAATATGTCTCTCATTATTTATTGGTTTGTGTTTGTATGTGAAGGCTCGAATGTGGAGGTCAGAGCACAACCATATAGAACCCTGTGTTGAACTCAGGCTAGCATGAAATGCCTGTGCCCACTGACCCATGAATGTCCATTTAAGCAAGAAAAATGGTTTGTAACTTGATATGGCATGCAGTTCAAGTTTAGATGTCATTTGATCCTATTCATATCTCTAAATTTCCCTTTCTTTCTCATCAACTCCTCAGTTTTCTAACATATTAAATGCATGTCACATGTTAAATTATTCTTTATTTACTTTTGCTAGCATGTCATTCTTTCTGCAAATTCCTATATCTGCATGATTCTTGGTTCTGATATTATAGGTTAATTATTCTTTTTAGTACAATGATATTCTCTCACATTGGCTGTTTATTTTATACATTTTATTTTTATTTCAAGATTCTGAAATTTATGTTAGTATACTTTTTGACTTCTAAGTTTTATCAGTTTTGATATGTCTACTTTTAAGCTATTTCAATATTGTTTATTACAATTTTGATTTATAGAATATCAAGTCTGCATTTTTTATTTTCTATATAGTAAAGCTCTAATTTTCCTTGTATTTAACCTGGTATATATTTTATTGTTTGTTTTTGTTAACCACTGACAGAAAACTGGAGAGTGTTATTCTGCTATCCTATATTTGTGAGTTTGATACTTTTCCTATGTGCCAATTCACTAAAAAATTTTTGTTAATGTTTAAAGAGAATTATATTTTCTAAGCAGATTATTGCTCTTTGTCAGGTTTCTAAGAAGAGAATCATGAATACAGTTCTATTCAGGTATCTTGTCCATGTGTGTTGAAACTTACATCTCAATAAGGAACTCAGTGAAGAAACCCCGGGACATCCTTCTTCTCGCTGCTGGTCCTGTGTATATCTAGGTGTATGACCTATTTCATCTTGTTGCCCTCCTGTATATAAACTGCTATAGGAAAGACTTCCCTCTTAAAATATTTCTTCCACTCTGAGTATAAAATCCTATCAAAGCATAATTTAATTTTCTTCTTAATGGATAAAACAACCTGATCATAAGCATCTTTCTGGATATTGGCTTATATAAGTCATATTCTCCATTTATCTTTGGTTCACAGATGCTAGTTTTACCCTTGCTTAGTGTGGCATGTATTTTGGTAGCTTTATAATATTTCATGTTTAAATTATTTTTGTCAAACAATTATACCATTATTCTTTTTTAAGTTTTTATTATTTTATTTTACATGTATGGGTTATTGCGGCATGTCTGTGAGCTTGGGTGTGACTACTGTCCCCTGAGGCTACCAGAAGGCATCACATTCCCTGGAAGTAGAGATAAAGATAGTGCAGAGTGTTGTGTTTGTTCTGGAAACTGAACCCAGGTTCTCTTTAAGAAAAGTTGATGTTCTTAATCACTGAGTTGCCTTTATAACCCCTAATATTCCTGATATTATTAGAACTAAAATTATCTTTCCAAATTACCTTCGTGATAACTCTGTCTTTAGGAATATTGCACATGGTTTAATTACATTTTAAATGTTAGTGCAAATAAAGTTAAAAGGTTATAACTTGATTTTTAAGAGAAACAATAAGAGGAATTATGGCATAAACACTTTAATAAGTATATAAATAACGTTATTACAGTTTCTTTGAATTGAGTATTTGAAATTAGCCAGGAAGTGATAAGCACCTATTATTTTGAAAATTAGCATAATTGCTTCAGATCATTTGGGAGTTTTCAGAATAGTAATGATCACAAAAGACTGAAGATGAAAAAAGAATTGAATTGTGTATTTCTTAGTTATTACAGACAAGCTAGTTTCATGGATCAGGTATATGCACTCTATCATGAAGAACTTAGAACCAAGAAGAGAGAGAGAGAGAAGCTAAACTCCATTAATCCAAAAGCAAAAAGTAGCCCTCTGCAGGCAGTACCCCAAACAGTATTAGAATTGTCATGTGATTAACAAGATTTGCATAACTTTTAGGGTCTCCTTTGATAGCTCAGTTGGTAGAGCAGAGGACTGTAATGAATTTTCACCTTTGGGGATGGAGAGATGGCTCAGAGTTTAGAAGAACTGGCTGCTCTTCCAGAGATGCTAAGTTTAATTCCCAGCACCCACACAATAACTCACAACCATCTATAGTGAGATCTGGCGCCCTCTTCTGTTATGCATGTGTATATGCAGGCAGAACACTGTATACATAATAAATAAATCTTAGAAAAAAAACTATAGGAAAATTTTCCATAAACGGGGGTATCTCAAGGAAAAGGTCATAATCTTTGATCCAGTCTGAAGTTTTACTTCAAAAACAAGCAAACAAACAAACAAAAAAAAACCCCAAACAAACAAATAAGACATTTATAGTTACAATTTGCTGACATAATGATATGTGGAACAATTATTTTTCACTAATAATTTCAAATAAGTAGTCTTCAAAATGAATGATTTGTTCAACTAAATAATTTCAAATAAGTAGTCTTCAAAATGAATGATTTGTTCAACTAAATAATTTCAAATAAGTAGTCTTCAAAATGAATGATTTGTTCAACTAAATAATTTCAAATAAGTAGTCTTCAAAATGAATGATTTGTTCAACTAAGTCCAGATAGTTTTAAAGGTCAGGAAGAGAAAGAAACTTACATTAAGAAAAGAAAAACAACATAAATGCAAATTTTGTTAGTAGAAGAGGATCTATATATTGCTTAATGAGCCCAATATCTACTATTATTCCCAGATAATGAAAGAGGTTTTATAGTCAAATTCACTCTTTCAAACTACTGACCTCCTTATTTTCGACAGGAAATATTACACAGAATATATATTCGGAGCTGTTATATTATTTAGAATTTTCTTCTAAATAAATAAATAAAGTTTGCTCTATAAAGCTTTATAGAAGATCAAAAGACATGGTTTATGAATAATGATTTTTTTCAGACCAAGTGGGTAAACTTTGGAATGCTTGTGAGTTTGGTATAGAAACAGAATATACTTTCTTCATGTGACTTGTCTGACAGACTCCATGATGTTAGCAATTAACTAACATTCTACCTCATTTTATTTTTTTTATTTTTTTTAAATAACTAGAGTTTATTGTATACATGGATGAAGCTGTCAGCAGATACAAAAATAAAAAATAAAGTTATTGCAAAAGTACCAACATTCCCTACAGTGCCAGAACTTTATGAACCACAGCTTGAACATGGACCTTCAAATATTTCCTAAGTCTCCATGTCTCAGAGTAACTCCTTAATTATGGAGTACATTTGGAATCACGTGAAACTTGTAAATCCTTCACTAGAAACAAGACAATGGCAACTCTTGGAAAAGAGACTACTAGAGACTTCATTGCTCTGAGACTATTAGAAAGAGCACAGTGTCTAATAGGAGACTGCACTTGATACTTTGTTTATTTTATTAAGGAAATATATGTATTAAATATGGATTGGACAAAACTGATAGACAATGTAACCAAATCCGAATCACTTTGGTGACATGGATTGCCCACTTGTTACATGTTACTTGTGGGGAAAAAGGCATAATAATTATGATATAATTAATATAACAGAATATTTCACTTTTCACACTCAAAGGAGCTTATAAAATGATCTTTTTGTTTCCCCAAGTGATAGGACCACACATACTAAAATTTTACATCTTACTTTAATGACCACAATTTTCAAGATTTCTGTGTTGATGTTGGCATGATTTAAATATTCTTTTTTTCTCATTTTTTTTCTTTCTCATGGTTTATTTTTTTTATATTTAAAAATTTCCATCTCCTTCCCTCCTCCTCCCCCTCCCTCCGCTCCTCCTCCCCCTTCCCACCCCTCCTTCTCCCCCTTCCCTCCCCTTCCCTCCACCCATACCTCCCCTCCCTCCCTCTCAAGGCCAAGGAGCCATCAGGGTTCCCCACTCTATGCTAAGTCCAAGGTCCTCCCAACTCCCCCCAGGTCCAGGAAGGTGATCGACCAAGCTGAGAAGGCTCCCACAGAGCCCGTCCATGAAGAAGAATCAGAGCCCAGTGCCAATGTCCTTTTTTTTATTAAAAATTTCCATCTCCTCGCCTCTTCCTCCCCCTTCCCTCCCCTCCCCTCCCCCCATACCCCCATTCTGCCCCTCTCCAGGCCAAAGAGCCATCAGGGTTCCCTTCACTATGTTAAGTCCAAGGTCCTCCCAGCTCCCCCTAAGTCCAGGAAGGTGAGCAACCAAACTGACAAGGCTCACAGTGAGCCCGTCCATGCTGTAGAGTTCATGCTCATCGCAGTTGTCCTTGGTTTCTCAGTCCTCCTCCACCGTCAGCCACATTCAGAGAGTCCGACAAGGGATTATATATCTTAATTAAGGGAGCCATTCTAGGGTTGGCAGAGACGACTCTAGAGGGGTTCCCAGGTGTCCAGGAAGACGCCCCCAGCTAGTTCCTTGGGCAGCTGAGGAGAGGGTGCCAGAAATGTCCAGATCCTATTGCCATACTCATGAATATCTTGCATATCACCATAGAAGCTTTACCTTGCATTGGATGGAGAAAATGACAGAGCCCCACATAGAAGCACCGGATTGAGTTCCCAAGGTCCTGATGAGGAGCAAAAGGAGGGAGATCATGAGCAAGGAAGTTAGGACCTTGAGGAGTGCGTTTACCCATTGAGACCACCAAGTCCAGTTGGAATGGGACTGATGGAAGAGGGGACCAAACCGGATTCTCTACCTCATTTTAATTTGCTTTAGAATCCTAAGATTTGTTTCCCTTTGCATTTTACAACATGGTTTATATTTTATGGAGACAAACAGTACATATTTCTGTTAAACAAAGTGTTCTTATGGGAAACAATAAATATAACACCATGTTTTAAAAATAACATGTAGATATCAATGATAATACACAATCAACTATTTAATAAATGTTCAAAGTCAAAGATATTTTATTATTTATAATATTATATAATGTTTAAGAAGTAAGAATTACACAGCACACAATAATAAATTTACCATTTATTTTAGCTTTCCTTATTGTTCCAGTGTTTTCTTTTGTTTTTCATAGTATTTTTTAGGTAGAAATGACACAATCGAATCTAATTTTCCCATGATGCGCTGCTAACAAAATAGGAACCTATTTCAACAAAATAATTTATATCATACCTCAAGGACTTTTCAAGACATATGCAATTTACTTTAAGAGGCATTTAAAATACTCTTTTTATAAGATCCTGTCAAGAATGCAGAATCACTTTTATTTACTCTAATTTCTCCAATATTTATTTTCAAAATTTATGAAACTCTTGGAATTTACTTAAGCAGATTTACTACTACTTCATATTTACTAAGTCTCTGAATCTAATTTGAATTTTATAGGTTCTTTTCTATCTCAAAACTACTTTTGAGCTCTGTAAATATTTCTTGGATAAAATAAACATAGTGCTGTCTAGTATTCAGTGAACTGAGAATATTAGGTAAGTTCTGTTGCCCAGTAATGTGCAATGAATATAGGGAAACTTATATAATACTTAGTATACTTGGTAGGAAACACCTACACGTACACACAAACTAACACACACACACTCACACACACAAACACACACACATTTGAATATGTTAGTACTCTTGCATACTATTTGAGGCTGCATGTCCATGATTTTCATATTTTCTTCCTCAAATGAATAAATAGTTTTGACTTTTTCATTAGTCTATCTCCCACTCAATGCCTCGTAGACCAACTGACATTTTTATTTACACAGATAAGGATAATTCTTGCAACATAGTATAAGTAAAGGGAACATGGGGCTCTACCATCACTAATTTAGAAATCATTAAAACCCAAGTTTGAAAAAGTTGATTTGTAGGTAAAGTAGTGATTTTATGCACATTTGTGCAGCTCTGTTTTCTGAGGAAAATAAACATGCAGTACAGAAGGAGGCTTTAAAAATTCATTAAAGTTCAATGTCAATCATTCATAAACACTCAGAAAAGTAGTAGGGTGGCAATGCTAGTATAAAAGTGACAAAATAAGAATCTAAACCTACCACTCCACAGTGGTAGGTTAGCCTTCACTATGTGAATTCGTTTTCTTCAAAATTAGCTTTATGCATTGTATACAGTTCAAATGATTTAAAACAGATAGGAAAAGGTGCTGAGTGCCTTAATGTTTAAAAAATTAATTGTTTAAATGATGGAGGAGGGTCATCTGTCTGTGTGTTACTTTCATTGGTTAATAAAGAAACTGTCTTGTCCCTTTGATAGGACAGAAAATTAGGTAGGCAGAGTAAACAGAATAGAATGCTGGGAAGAAGGCAATGGGGCAGTTGCCATGATTCTCTGACCCAAGACAGACGCAGGTTAGGATCTTTCTCGGTAAGCCACCACCTCGTGGTGCTACACAGATTACTAAATATGGGTTAAAGCAAGATGTGAGAATTAGCCAATAAGAGGCAGAAACTAATGGGTCAGGCAGTGTTTAAATGAATACAGTTTCCGTGTAATTATTTTGGGTAAAGCTAGCTGGCGGCTGGGAGCCAGGTGGCAGGAAGCAGCCTGCTTCTCCTTCTACATTTAAAGGATAAAGAAAATAAATGAAGGAAAATTTCATCAAGCTCAGGAATGGTACCTTTTCAGTATTAATTCATAAGCAGGTGTCATTATGGCTTAAATATTTGTATAGCAATTTTGCCTTCTTGCCATTTGAATATGTGCATATATGAATTTTGACTGATGATCATGAAATAAGGATCTATTATTTGTTGTAAGACCATGACATTTCCTAAACACCATCAACTATTGTAAATAAAGCTAAATACACAAGTCTTCATGAAAACAAGCTCATAAACTTAAGAGGTTATTATATGATTGAAATAAGACTGTGCATTTTATTTGAGTAAACTCATTCAATTTGCATATGTCACATATTATGAGTCATGGTTTCATGGGTAATAGCATGAGATATGAGTTATATCATTACCAGGTTTTTAGAATTACTTGTTTCTCTGACTAACACTATACAAATTTGAAGGGATTTTAGCTCCTGGAATAAACACAATGAAAAGCTCAAAGAGTTACCATGATCTCTTGGCCTTCTGACTTGTTTGTATGGACTTACTAAAAAATTCTGCAGATTAATTTTCCATGACTGATAAACCATGAATGTACAAATACCATATTTTAAAGTAAGGTATATTTTTAAATTACATACATGTAAATTTCAGCACATGCTTTTATTTTTTTGAGACAAAGGCTTATGAAGCTTATGATCACATCAAATGCCATATGCAGCTGGAATGACTTTGAATTCTGATTTTTCTGCCACCAAATTCCAAGTGCCAAGACAGGTGTGTGGCACCATGCCTGGCATAGTTCTGTTTATTTTACTCCTTTTTTGATTCTTGTAGATGTTTGTTTGATATTTAGAGCTTGTATTACACAAAATATCAGCACTAAGACTCACAAACTGTTGTTTTATCATTTTATGATCTAATCTTTCCTAGTCAACACACATTATTTTTAATAAATAAGATTTTAATATTTCATCATATTCCTTTCCCCTTCTTCCATCTAAACTCTTCCACACACCCTCTTGCTTTTCAAATATTTTTATTAATTGTTGTAACATATAGATGGAGAAAGAGCCTCATAGCTCAACCCTACACGAGAACCATAGATTTGCTTTTTAAAATTAGAGACATTTGTAATTAAAATCTAATTATTCCCCCTCTTTATCTTAACCAATTATCAGTATAAAATTTTTTTCTGGACTACAGTTTTTGAAAGTACCTAAATTATATATCTATTCTCACATATCTTTAACTAATTCACCCTCACTTCTATTATTAAAGAATTTTAGAGTACTATAAAGTGTGCCAGAAAGTCACAGATTAATTTTCAATGTTTTTCTTCATGTTGAATTGCTATAATCATAAGACTAGGAAAACTCTCCTCACCTCTTGTCTTTTTAGTCCAGGAAGTTGTGAGCTAGCCAGGGCAATTCCGGAAAGCTCACCCCAGTAGTAAGGACAAGGGGGAGTTGGAGGTTTGACAAAGTCTACAATTACCCAGACAAAGAACCACTGTTATGAGTTGACCCACCCCAACATCCATCCATCTGTGATCTGCTGGAGCACCTGAAGAGACTGGTCTTGCAGACCTAAAGCAGCAGGATTTCTACAACACAGGGCAACAGCATGATAACCAAGAAGAGGTCCAACAAGGGTCCAGCATCAATGGTGTAGCAGAAACGAGAGGCCTCGAAGCAGACCAACAGACACTCAACAATGAACACTTGCAAATAAAGATATATGTATAAAAGGGTTTACTGCATGACTCACCGTGTCACACTGCATACAGTTTCTGAAACTGTGGCAAGATTGATTTTTTTTTCTTTTTTTAAATTTTTTTTCTTCTTTTATTCTCTTAAATTTTATTTTATTTTATTTTGGGGAAGGGAGGTTTCAAGGTCATAGGGCAAATACAAAGGGATGGAGTAATGAATGGGATGGCAATGCATAATGTGAAAAACACAAAGAAGAAACAAAAAGATTTAAAATTTAAAAAAAGAATTTCATTCTCAGAGAAGAATAGTGGGAAAGGCTGCTTATATTGTTGATCTTCTTTAGCTCCAGAATAAAACTTCACTGAGACTTCTCTAATTTTTGTAAAACTATTTCATGAAAAAACATAGAAGTAAATGTCTAAATTCCTGAAGTGCCTGAAATTTGATGGTAGTCAGTGATGCTGATATTGTCTGACAATTGCAGCATTAAACTGGAAGCTCATGATGTGCTTTGGGTCTCATAAATTAGAGAATTTTGATTTATTACTAGGTCAGACTCCAAGCTTTTGTATTTTGAACATGCAGATTTATTGCCAAGTGTGATTCATAGAATGACACTCAATGACAGGTCCTCCTTTCATGTTTTAAATTACTTATTTAATAATTTATTAATTTTCACCATTATAGATGAATACATGCAATTAAAAATGACTGCACTAAAACCCTACATATATTTATACCATCAAATATAAAAATCACATATTTTTAATTCTTATTCACAGTGCTCATAGTCACAGAACATTAGAAAAGTCATAAGATTCTTAAATAATCAGCTAATGACTATTCCCAAATCGAAGGTCTAATTCTAAATTGCATATGTGATCTAAATATTTCTGCTTAGGCTCATTACACATGGGTCGGATTGTAAGTATAGATTGAACATACTAGTTATTCTATGAGAAAAAGTTTTTGATATTAGCTCTCAAATATAAAATGAAATCAGTACTATCTTATTTTTCTTTTAGAAAGAGAAGTAACGAGAGCTCAGCATGCAATATACAAAGCATGTCTCTTCTTGATTTCAGTAGGATTCTAGGATTCTTCAAATACTGTCTTTAGGTTTTAAATTTGTTATTATAACCAAAATGATTTCATCTGTCAATATGTGATTAGTCAATTTAACAGAATAAGACAGATTTACTCATTTGATAGATAACCTGGAATTACAAGGTTATTGATTGAAGCTAAACTCAAGACCAAAAAAATGTCAAAAAAAGTTTGAAGATGGTTCTGATGACTGTTGTTGTCTTGGGTGCCAAGTGTAGTGTGTCCTCCTGTTAACACTTCAAGTGGATTGTTCAAAATTGATTGGAAAATAAATTTCAAATATGTTTCAATGTGAAGAAATTTTAGAAGCCTTATTAAAAGCAAAAAAAAGCACTCCTTGATTTTTCTTCTGTTTTGTATTTTTATTGAAATATTGCGAAGCCATCTTATTTGAAAGAGCATAAGGAATAACATCACAGTGTGTCTTAAAAAAGTCTATTACTAGAAAAAATTGAATTACAACATTAAATTAAGACCTTCAAATAAACAAGCTGTAGAAAAATATAAATTAAAATGAAGGTTTATTAACTATGTTTAAGCACTCCATCGATTTACCCAAATCTTTCAAAGATCATTTGAACAAACGAACTGAAATTATATGACAACCAAAAAGAAAGGTAGTAGGAGACTCTGTGAACTTCAAAAAGTTTAGAATTGCAAACTATATATTTTAATAGTCAAAGTCAATGACAAGAATTTAAAATATTCATTCCTTTTTCAAACAGAATTGAAAGCCTATTTTACCAAAATCAGAAAAAAAAAACAAATTTAACACAGAATAATTTTTAGGTTATTGTCATACACCTAAATGTATAAATTAACTGTGTAGAGTGTAATAAAATTTATAAATGTATGCTTTGTTCAAATTGCATATCAGTGATAATCTGAAGATGTTGATAATTCCAAGTCTTCTTTCAGAGTCTATGAGTTGTGTTTGTCCAGCCTCAACACTAGATGATCTGTCTTCTTCTGTCTTCATTTGCATTTCTGGCATCTAATAAAAATTGTGGCATACAACATGTATGTGTCATTCCCTCATACTTTATTTTTGTCATATATTTATGATCCTAAGATATATGTGTGTTTTTGCTAATCTAAGGGATACTTCATTTCTATATATGTAATATCCATTGTGTTGATATCCACACATATTGATACAAGGGTTATGTTATATGCATAATATAGTATTGGTCTTGAGGTAATTATGTGCAACATTAAGAACATTCATGTATATGTGTTGAAGTAACAGGTGATAGAAAACATTACACATGCTTCTGTATTATTAATTTATATTTTAACCAATGGAATAGATTAACTATTATTCATCCTTGATGAATAATTTATGTCTCTCTACTGACAATGGATGAAATAAATTGTCTACATTTTAATTTTTATACCAAATAAGGGATATGGATTAACACTCATTTGTGTTAATTTGAGTCTTAATTGGAACTGAACTAAAGAAAAAGCCACACACTTTGCTTGAGAAAATTTTAAATTTTGGTAAAGGTGAAGACAAACTTAATGAAATCTGGAAGGAAACTGCCTGAAGTCTATATCAGTGGGTATAATATCAAAATTATGATGTCTATAGACTTGACAACATCCTCAATTTTACTATTATCTCATTGTATTTCAAGAGGTTCATCAAATTCTATCCATATTCAAACAAAGAACTTGTGATCTAGGAAAGGCCTTGCTATAAAGCACCCCAGGGGAAAATCTGCAAAGATGGCTCTGTAGTTAAGACTACTAAATGTTCTTCCAGAACACTGGATTTGATTGCCAACACTTGTATGGTGGCTCTCAAACATCTGTTACTTCTGCCCCAGCTGTTGTGATCCCATTTTCTGGTCTCCAAGATCCCACAGGCCCAGACATACAGGCAGACACACACTCATAAAGAAAAAAAAAATAGATCCCAGGCAAGTCAATATCTCTTATTGGTATATACCAGTTGTTTAGGAACTCATAATGGAGTCAGAGAGCTATGAGTATATTTGCAGCCAAATGTGTAAATGTGGTGATGTAGATAGAGTATTAGAGATAGATATAGGTACACTCAAAGGCTTGGGCAGCATCTGCAGATAGAAAGGCAATCAGGCAGTAGGGAATTATAGTTTGAAATTTAAAGAAAGAAGCAAACCTTTAAACAAAAAAACAAGTCAACAAAATCTAGGATACCATTTGAACTTAAAGAACATACTTGAGAATTTAGGGATTTGAGAATTTGAGAATTTTTCTGAGGGGAAAATAGAGAAGGAGGTGTGAATTGACTACAGATATGTTTTAAATCCTATTATGCAAGCTTTAAACCCTAACAATATCATAATAAATCAATAATGTAGCATAAAAATTTCTTTTGCAGAACTCTTTTAAGTACAAGAAAACATTTTTAAAGTACTGTAAAATTTAGTATATGTTGTAGACAGCATTTTCCCATGTGTATCTAAAATTCTTTCACAGAACAATTTTTGTCCAGTTTTGTATATGTTAGTGGCAATAGTGACATGTTTATGTAGTATAAAGTTCATGGCAAGCTTAAAGAGATCTGGGCCCTAGATTTACCCTTGAAAATACCCCATTACATCACTGGAAATTCTGCAAACATCCTGTTTTACCAAGAAAATGAGAGTTTTGCTAGATTATCTCTATGTGATCTCCTGTGCCAATGCACTCAAGTGTACTTCCTATTTTCTCTTCTACAAGGTTCAGTGTGGCTGGCTTTATGTTGATGTCTTTGTTCCATTTGGACTTGAGTTTTGTGCATGGTGAGAGATATGGGTCTATTTTCATTTGTCTACATGTTCATATCCAGTTATGCCAGTGCATTTGTTAAATATGCTTTCTTTTTTCATTTGATATTTTTTGCTTCTTTGTCAAAGATCAGGTTTTTGAAGATGTGTGGATTGATATCTGGGTCTTCTATAGACCCATATCTCTCACCGTGCACAAAACTCACGTTCAAATGGGTCAAAGACTTCAACATAAAACCAGCCACACTGAACCTTATGGAAGTGAAGGTGGGAAGTACACTTGAACACACTGGCACAGGGACCCACTTCCTAAATATAACCCCAGCAGCAGAGACACTTATAGAAACAATTAATAAATGGAACCTCCTGAAACTGAAAAGATTCTGTAAAGCGAAGGACAAGGTCAACAAGACAAAACGACAGAATACAGATGGGAAAAGATATTCACTAACCCCACATCAGACAGAGGTCTGATCTCCAAAATATGCAAAGAACTCAAGAAATTGGACACCAAAAGATCACATAATGCAATAAAAATGGAGTACAATAAAAATGGAATATGTTTTTTGCTTTATTGTCAAAAATTAGGTGTTCTAAAGTGTGTAAATTAATATTCAGGTCTTCAATTTGTTTCCATTGGTCCTCCTGTTTGTTTTTTTTTTTTTTTTCTCATGGTTTATTTTTTTTTATACTTAAAAATTTCCATCTCCTTCCCTCCTCCTCCCCCCTCCCTCCCCTCCTTCTCCCCCTTCTCTCCCCTCCTTCTCCCCCTTCCCTCCCTTCCCCTCCACCCATACCTCCCCTCCCTCCCTCTCAAGGCCAAGGAGCCATCAGGGTTCCCCACTCTATGCTAAGACCAAGGTCCTCCCAACTCCCCCCAGGTCCAGGAAGGTTTTTTATGCCAATACCAGGCTGTTTTCAGTACTGTAGCTCTGTAATAGAGTTTGAAGTCGGGGGTTGGTGATGCCTTCAGAAGTTCTTTTACTGTACAGGATTGTTTTGGCTATCCTGGGTTTTTTGCTTTTCCATATGAAGTTGAGTACCATTCTTTTGAGGTCTGTGAAGAATTTTGCTGAGAATTCGATGGGCATCACATTGAATCTGTAGTTAGCAAGTTAGACTTTGGAAGCAAAACTGTTGTACTGTACTCTATAAGCACAATATAGGTAACTCAGAACACAGAGGCTTGATGTGGAAATAGAAGGGTAGACTTCATAGGACCCATGAATCTCCTAAATTTATATGCAAACCTTTGTGTTTATGTATATATTTGCATATTTCCCTATGCAACTCCAAAATTCAAAGGGGTTAAATATGTCTGGCATGGGGACTTAATGGGTATATGAACCCAAATCATAATATAGAATGCATATAATGTAATTACCATTTTGCTTAACATTTGAAATTTGAAATAAAGATAGTGAGCAATAAAATACACTCCATCAAATGATGAGCTGACCTTTACTAGTTCCTTGTAACACCAGGGTTTGTAACTTTGTGATATTTCTGCACACTGCCATTGGGGAAAATAAATTATTTGTTTATGTTTTTTCTTACAATCAGAAGATCTGATATCTGAGTCAATAATAAAAGAATGTTTGCTCATAAATTATTCCCAGAGATTTTCCACCCTTATAGTGGAGCACTGCAGCAGTATAATGCAGAGTGTGTTATTTGAGTGCCAAAGCCTAGGTTGACTGTCTAGAGCTTTCAAGAGAGTATCTTTTACAGACGATAACTCATTTTATGTAACAAAATTAAAATTCAACATCCCATAGAACTCTTAAATATATATCCATATCCAGATCACAAACCCACTGTGAAGACAATAACATAAATAAACATTCTTCACATCACAGAGTAAGATAATCACTCTACTTTCATGTAGTTTTTTTAAGACTTAGATGAGAGAAGCATCTGGATGTAGGAACATTTTAGAAACATTTCACTTAGTTTGGCTTGCTAAAGATGCTGATATAGAGCACACCTGTGTACATACACAAATGCATAAACCATTGTTTCATGTAATGGAAAACACATTACTCCAGAAAAATTAATTATTCTAGCATTATTAGACTATAAAATATCTATAGACCTTAAATATTTGAGTGGTAATTTTGAAAATTAACTGCAAATACCATAATCCTGAATGCTTAACTTCTAAAATTAAAAAAAATACTGTCTCAAATTGTAAAATACTCTAATACTAGAAATATATTGCAAAAGAATAATTACAATTATCTGAAAGGAATCAACTTACATTTCTAAAAGACTTATTTGGCAAACATAAAACCGTGATAGAGCAATTCACAGAAAGGTTTTGTAAAAAAAACTCACTGGTGAACTGTCTTGGCCAATGGCACACTGGTTCATAAGAGCGAAGAGCTGAGCGTGATCTGCAGAAAACACACGCACACCCACCAATCAAGCTGTAATAATACACAGTTGAAATATAGAGATACTGAAGCAGGAAATAGAAAAAGATGGCTATCTACAAGTTTAATGACTCGCTACACTAAAGGTCTAGCCAATGTGACACTCCATCTGAAAAGACATGCAGTAGGGACATGAAGAATGACTTACACACACACACACACACACACACACACACACACACACACACAGGCATGCACATGTGCATGCACATTCACAAAATGTATGTCTCCATTGTGCATACACATATGCAGACACCCAGAAAATAAGCTATAGTACTATATACATTTTGAAAGCATAAGCACCCATATATAGAGAAACATATGTCACTACTGGTAGAAATCAAGCATACACATATGCAGACACCCAAAAAATAAGCTATAGTACTATATACATTTTGAAAGCATAAACACCCATATATATAGAAACATATGTCACTACTGGTAGAAATCAAGTCCAACAAACCTAAATACTAAAAACCTAATTAAACTAAAATACTATAATGTAAAATGCTGATTTTTTTCTCATCTGTATTGATTTGTTTGCTCATTTCTTTTCTCATTAAAGTATAGTTGCAACATTGTCTTAGTTAGGGTTTCTGTTTCTATGAAGAGACTCCATGGCTATGGAAACCCTAGTAAAGGAAAAACATTTAATTGATTGGCTTTCATTTTCAGAGGTTTAGCCTCTGCTGTAACATGGTAGCATAAAGGAAGACATAGTGCAGGGGAGCAGTCTGACAGTCCTACATGTTCACTCAAAGCAACAGGAAGAAATTTATTTCACTGGTTGTAGCTTGAACACAGGAGAAATCCAAGCCCACCATGACCCCTCCACCCCATGGCACACTTTTTCCAACAACACCATGCCTACCTGTCATGGAATATTATTTAAAGATGTGTTATATTTGTTTAATGTGTATAGATGTTTTGCACTCTTTTATGTTTCATTTGTTTAATTCTGTGAAGCTGCATGGAGACACAGAAAGAGGGGGGACGGAGGGAGGGAGGAAGGGAGGGAGGGAGGGAGGGACGGAAGGAGGGACAGAGAGACAGAAAGAGGAAGCGAGGGAGAGAGGGAAAGAGGGAAAGAGGAAGGGAGACTGAGAATCTGTTCAGTATTGCCTGAATGGTCCTGAATGTTTATGAATTCTGGGCCCTGATTGGTATTGAGTAACCAATTAAAGGGCCCCTCCCTCCCACAATACTAGTTTTTCTGCTTTTAGTATCCCTTACTTTCTTGTAGTTCCTTGCCTAGATGAGGGGACCCCTAAGATTTTCTCTTTCCTCATTAAATTGTTGAATTTTGTTATTGTTCAATTTTCTTTAAGTAGCTATATTACTTAGACATTATACATGAAAGCTCCCTAACATTTTCAGAAGAAAAAATTTCAGACTATTTCCTAGCTCACTAGCTCTTACAATCTTTCCTCTTTCTATTATACAACTTCCCTGAGCTTTAGGTGAATGACATGTGTTGTACAGGCATCCACTGTAGCTATACCTTCCATGATCAATTGTTCTCTGTATTTTAACTAACTGTGATTTTCAGTCATGACCCTGTTCTCTTTATAGATGAGCATTCCAGTTTCTTGTTCTCTATTCACTGACCCGTTGTGTGTCTCATTACTAATTTCCATCTACTGCAAATAGAAGCTTCTCTAATGAGGACTGAGATATAATGCACTCATCTATAGGTAAAGATAAGTACTTAGAGGACAGGATATTACTATGTCCCTTTACAGAATAAATGTTCTAGGTTCTCTCCTAGGGCCTAAGACCTAAGCAGCCAGACATTTTTAGGCCAGTTAAGACCACCAGGTTTGATTGATCTGTGTCTTGTGAAGCACGTTTTGCAGCCTAAGAATGTGGCAGATTTCTTTCAATGTATTTGTCACTATTGCACCAGTGAACATAGCTTGCAGGGTGCACAGTTGAGTAAGACTATTAATGACTTTTCTTCCCTGTTAGTGTGCATAGAAGCTTATAGCATACGTAATATACCAATCAGGATGAAACATTCAGGCTGATTTTACTAGATTGATTTCCTCATGTCCTATTTTCTAAGCATATGTTTCTTCACCAATAGAGTCTTACAATCTACATATGGAAAGTTAACCAACGAAGAATGAATACAATACCTAGTAATGTTTGGGAGCTGGTATCTTTGGGACCTTGATGAACATCAATTTGGTGATAAGTAACTTATTCCTAGCACTGGAATTTTTATTTACTGTTCCATTATATCTGGTAAGGCATTTTTACTTGCCAAACTCCTCCATTCTAGTGAAACTCTTTTTAAATATCATGTATATGTATGTATATTAATATTGTGTGTATATGTGTACAATCATTTTAGTTAAAGTCAAGGTATGGGCTCTATTATCTGTGTCTAATATGCATGACAAAAGAATTAAGTACAACCAATCAAAGTGTGCACTGCACAGAGAAGAAATCTAAAATAGCCACATGGGGATATTTATTCAAAATATGTTGACAAGTAAATGAGTAAGGATTTAAAAAATAAAACAGAGCCAAAGTCAGTGCTAAAATGAGTAATATTATGACAAAAATGTTAATTCTTTGGAATTGTTTTTAAGAAGAAATATGCACTTGTGGCTTCACCTTAAAGTACATTGAATGTGAAACAGTTTACTGTGAAAATATTAAGTTTAGGACATTGAGATAATTAAGTTATTATCATTACAATCTGTTTATCATTTTGAAATTCAAAGTTTTCTAGTAACTCTATTTAAAGGGATCTGTTTTCTGCCATAGGGATTGAAAAAAAGTAGATTTTTTTAGAGATCTCCATGAGAGCACCTCTACCAACAACTCAACCAAATGTTAACCAGTTCCACCACTGGAAGCTTTGCCTGGCAATGATAGAAGACCAGTTCAGACTCTGGATCTTCCATTGTAAGAGTGATCACTAGGGTCACTTTCATAGATTCCAGGATGCTTCCACTATACTAGGTTTCTACACTACAAAATGCTCCCCAATTTTAGCTATCTTTTAGCTCCAATAACCAACTTAATCACTCCAGTTCCCAACCTGTCCTGTCTCCAGTACACCCACAGAATCTATTCTGCTTCTTGTTCCCTTCTTATCTTATGTTTATGAATGTTTGGCCTGTTAGTATGCATGTACACCACATGTGTACAGTGCCTAAGGACACCACAAGTGGAAACTATAGTTACAGGTGGTTGTGAGTCACTGAAAAAGGTACTCTATATTTATGGCTAGAATCCACTTATGAGTGAGTACATACCATAGTCCTCTTTTTGGGTCTGGGTTACCTCACTCAGGATGGTGTTTTCTATTTCCATCCATTTGCATGCAAAATTCAAGATGTCATTGTTTTTTTACTGCTGAGTAGTACTCTAAAGTGTATATGTGCCACACCTTCTTTATCCATTCTTCTATTAAGGGGCACCTAGTTTGTTTCCAGGTTCTGGCTATTACAAATAATGCTGCTATAAACATAGCTGAACAAATACTTTTGCAGTATGATTGGGCATCTCTTGGGTATATTCCCAAGAGTGGAATTGCTGGGTCCTGTGGTAGGTTGACTCCCAGTTTCCTGAGAAACTGCCACATTGATTTCCAAAGTGGTTGCACAAGTTTGCATTCCCACCAACAATGGATGAGTGTTCACTTTACTCCACATCCTTTCCAGCATAGGCTATCATTGGTGTTTTTGATTTTAGCCATTATGACAGGTGTAAGATGGTATCACATCTTACAGGTGTAAGTTGTTTTGATTTGCATTTCCCTGATCGCTAAGGAGGTTGAGCATGACCTTAAGTGTCTTTTGGCCATTCGAACTTCTTCTGTTGAGAATTCTCTGTTCAGTTTAATGCCCCAGTTTTTAATTGGGTTAATTAGCATTTTAAAGTCTAGTTTCATGAGTTCTTTATATATTTTGGAGATCAGACCTTTGTCTGATGTGGGGTTGGTGAAGATCTTCTCCCAGTCAGTAGGTTGCCTTTTTGTCTTAGTGACAGTGTCCTTTGCTTTACAGAAGCTTCTCAGTTTCAGGAGGTCCCATTTCCTAGAGAAGCTAAATAAGAAAGTGAACCCAAAGAAAAACATATTGTTATCTTCCTGGATATTGAAAATTGACAAAATTGTCGGGCAGGGGTTGGGAGCACAGGGGTGGGGGTGATGTGGGGATAAGGGGAGATGGGGGAAGAGAATGGAGAAAGAGAGGATGGGGAGAGCTTGAGGGAATGGTATGGTTGGGATGGAGGAGGGGGAATATGGGATCAGGGAAGTATATATTTTAATTACGGGAGCCATTTTAGGGTTGGCAAGAGACTTGACTCTAGAGGGGTTTCCAGGTATCCAAGGATATGTCCCCAGCTTGTTCCTTGGGCAGCAGAGGAAAGGGTACTTGAACTGGCCTTGTCCTATAGCCACACTGATGATTATCTTGCATATCACCATAGAACCTTCATCTGGTGATGGATGGATATAGAGACAGAGACCAACATTGAAGCACTGGACTGAGCTCCCAAGGTCCTAATGAGGAGCAGAAAGAACATGAGCAAGGAAGTCAGAACCATGAGGGGTGCGTTCACCCACTGAGACTGTGGGACAGATCTAATGGGAGATCACCAAGGCCAGTTGGAATTGGACTGATGGAACATGTGATCAAACCAGACACTTTGAATGTGGCTGACGGTGGAGGCTGACTGAGAAGGCAAGGACAATGGTGCTGGGTTTTGATTCTACTGCATGGACGGGCTCTGTGTGAGTCTTGTCTGTTTGGATGCTCACCTTCCTGGACCTGGGGGGAATTGGAAGGACCTTGGACTTTCCATAGTGTAGGGAACCCTGACTGCTATTTGGCCTGGAGAGGGAGGGAGTGTGGTTGTGGGAGGAGGGGAGGAGATGGAAATTTTAATAATAAAAAAAGAAAAGAAAAAAGTACTCTTACCTGTACCTGAGTTTGCTGAATGAACAGCTAATACATCCTCCAATTCATAACTTTTGAGACAATGTGTGAAATAAAACCTGTTCAAGCTCGAAACAGAGAAAACTCCAGCACTGTTGGGGTTGTATCAAAATCCATCCCTAGATGAGAAAGGATCTCTTGGAAATTAATAGTTGCTATAAGTCAGTAGAATTCCTGTTAAAGTTGGCAGAAAGTTAGGTATGGGGCAACTGTAGTTGCATCTCAGGGTATTTGTGAGAGGGGTGAATATGATCAAAATCTGTTATACAAAATTGTCAAGGAATTAATAAAAATGTGAAAGACCACCATATTTTATGTAGAGTATTATACTTTAAGTCTATTGACATGCCACCATGAAACTCTATGATTTCAAAAGAGTGTTATGCATAGACATCTACACAAAAAATAATATTGTGCATTTTATCTGTCTGTTAAAAAGCTTCAATTTAAATGTACTCCCAGAGATACTTAGATGATTAAACAAATGAAAATATGTTAATGTAATTCATCCTATAAACAATCTGAAAGAAAATAGTTGATCATTTCATTAGTTGCTAAAAAAGCCTTTGAAAAAATAAACTCAACATGCCTTCATGATTAAAGTCATGGAGAGATTAGAAATACAAGGGGATTCCTTAAATGTAATAAAAGGTATAAATGTACTCCCAGTTTTCCAACTTTCAGAGCTAAAGCATACTTATATCTTATTAGTATGTGATACTGTGCACTTTAAATTACATATATATATATATATATATATATATATATATATATATACACATACATACATACACACACATATTTATATAATTTTGCATGTATGGGCATATGAATTTAACATGAAAAAGAACTTGCATGTTTTGTCATATGAAAAAAGGAACAAAGTAATACTTAATGTTCACTGTTTTGTATCAATATCTTTCTATGAATCCATCCAGTCATATGAAAAGTATTTAATGATTAATTCTTTTGTCTATGGGCCCAAAATTAAATATGTGTAAGTCATAATTTTAGCTAAGACATTCTATTATTTGAGGCATTGAAAAAAAATTAACCTTGGTCTTGTAAAAATCAAAATATTGTGATAGTATTATTTTACATAGTCAACTGAATTTCAAAGAAGCTAATTTATGGCAAAATTTATATGAGCATTATACTCCTTTTAAAACAAATCCTGTTACCATGGTTTTTCTTCTATACTTTGTCACTATAACTATGACTATTATGTGAATGCTACCTCTTCTACATGGAACACACTCACTACTAAAAATGCCTTCTTTCTTCTATTTAGAGATTATTAACCTTCATCTGAGTAGACAAACAAGAAACTTTTATATGATGACAAATAACTTGCCTCTTATTAGTCTGTCTTTCAAGTCAATTAGCAGAGTGAATAATGAAGACTAGGGAATAAAAAGAGAACGGAATTTGGAGGAGGTCAGCACTTGTGAGTTTATCATCACTGTACAGTAATGATTCCCTGTCTATAAATTGAGGGTAGAATTACTTGGCTTATAAAAGTCAATGCAGATGCATACAGTTGTGATTGACAAATATATGAACTAATAATAATAAAACTAGCCATGCAAGAAAGAAAATTAGTGCATGGGAAGGGAATCAACCTTGGTCTGAAGTCTTCATCTTGATGATCCAAACATCTCCCACTCAATACATCCCCAACAGTTTTGTAATCTGACTCTCTAAGGAGACATTAACACCATGGCATATCCCATAAGCAATCACAATGAAGACAGCCTTTTTTTTTTCTAGACAGCTTGTATAGAAATTCCTGAAGTGAATAAGCTCCATTCTGGGTTTGCCTGACCTCAACTCAGTTTTTCACCTTTGAAGGAGCTCATTTTAACTGAATAGATACCACAGCACTTCAGAATATGCTAGGCTCCATCTCAAGGACTTAGTCAAATGTCACTCGTCACATATAAAAATGATAAATTAACCCCCAAATAAAGGCATCTGACATATAATGTTATAATTCAAGTGAAAATTACCTCTCATATACCCTTAAAGAGGGGTGCCTTAGGAAGAAAGAGGTGTGAGACACATTGTTGCATTAAAAAAATTAGATTGAATCTCAGTGAACATTCACTTCTGTCAATAGCAAAATCATTGGAAATGTACCTGTAGTCAAGGAAATATAATCTATTTACTTACTGCAGACTGAAAAAAAATGTACAACATGTAGAATTGCAGTTTTAAGATCAAAAGCACTGGTGACAGCTTATGTTGGAGACGATGTAAGGTAAAAGGAACACTCCTCCACTGCTGGTGGGATTGCAAACTGGTACAGCCATATTGGAAATCAGTATGGGTATATCTCAGAAAATTAGGAAACAACTTACCTCAAGACTCAGCAATCCCACTTTCGGGTATATACCCAAAGGATGCTAAAATCATACCACAAAGACATGTTGAGCAACTCTGTAGATAGCAGCATTATTTGTCATAGCTAGAACCTGGAAACAACCTAAATGCCCATTAACCAAAGAATGGAAAAAGATGTGTGGTACATTTACACAATGGAAAAATACATAGTAGAAAAATAATCACATCTTTAACTTTGCTGGCAAATGAATGGATCTAGAAAACATCATATTGAGTGAAGTAAGTGAGATCCAGAAAGACAAATATCATATGTACTCACTCATAAGTAGCTTTTAGACATAAAGCAAAAAAAAACTGCCGGGCGGTGGTGGCGCACACCTTTAATCCCAGCACTCGGGAGGCAGAGGCAGGCGGATCTCTGTGAGTTCGAGACCAGCCTGGTCTACAAGAGCTAGTTCCAGGACAGGCTCCAAAGCCACAGAGAAACCCTGTCTCAAAAAACCAAAAATAAAAAAAAAACAGCCTAAAATTAACAATCCCAGGGAACCTAGACAACAAAGAGGACCCTAAGAGAGACATATGTGGACCTAATCTACATGGGAAGTATAAAATACAAGATCTCCTGAGTAAATTGGGAGCATGGGGATCATCATAGGAGAGGGAGAATGGGTGGGAAGAGGAAGGGAGGGGAGGGGAGGAGAGAAAAATCTATAGCTCAATAAAACAATAAAAATAAAAGAAATAAAAATAAAATAAAAAGAATTGTGGTTCTATTTCTACCATTTCTCTAACTTTCTGTCTTTGTAAAATTAAAATTTTACAGAGAATTTATTTGGCCCACAAGAGTAATTTTTCCTTTGAAATTACTGATTTTGCTTTTAGGTTAAAATATGTATATGCAGTATAAAATGCTGAAAATTGCACATCTCAATTATCTAGATATAAAGACCTCCTGCATGAAGTCAGGGACATAAAGAGTAGGAGTTAACATTGCTACATAAGTCATTGTAGTCACATCTTTTTTCCCCTCTGGTGTTCTACATTCTCAGTTTCTATAAATACTTGGTAGGCACATAACTACATATTGCCCACCCCAAGCCGCATTGCTATAATTTGTTTATAAATGCAAACTTAAATAGTTTTTTATCACTTGGGAAGCTAAGGGCACCTAAACTGAAATATTATTAGACATGAATGACAAACTGAAAAATAAACTCTGATTCACAATCAGCAGACATGGGTAACCAAAACATTTTCTCTTAGAGTAGACCAGGAAACCAGCGAGAACTGTAATACTGCCTTTGGGGAAGTTTGAAGACTTTCATCAGTGATTCAGAGAATGATTCTGTAGCAATGAGACCCAAATGAGGAGTCATTGATAACTATCTTGAAAATGAACCCTTCCACTTCATGTTTATACTACAAATTTTTGATCAAGAGGAGAGAATAAATCTCTTTTCTAGGAATAAGAGAATAAATGATTGTAATTCAA